>NC_070626.1:4909200-5154200 GCF_947347685.1 Pleuronectes platessa | reverse complement strand
TTAGTTTTAAGCAGTTTATGGTTAAGTCTCTATGAATGTCAATGTAATATTCTCTGAAGTGATGGAAACACAATCGTGTGCGTGTGTGTTTGTGTTTCCTGCTTTTTCATGACACACCCCAGCAGCACACACTCATACATACACACACATATCCACATTTAAAAAGTCAGTGTGTAGGTGTGAAGTTGACTTTGTCTGACAAACTAATTTGAGACAGTTCTGCGTTTGACTTGTACAAAAATAGAAGAATCACTTTCTTCTAAATAAATACTGCACATGTATAAATACAACGCGTACACTGCACACACACACACACGCACACACACACACACACACATATACATGCATCAGCGAGTGTGTCAGTAGCTCTTCAGCCGCGGCATACACTCTTGTATTGGCACTGTAACAGCAGCATGTAAATATACTGTCAGCACCTCCGCAGCTTGAGTGGCACAGGGAGATGATTAGCCAGGCTAACACTGTTCACTGCACATACACGGGCACATACACACAAACACTTACATTCACGCACCCACAAGCGTGCGACAGCGGGATCTGTGTTTCTGAATAATTGCAGTATTCCAGTGTCTTGCGATGTTGCTGCAGCCACAGACAGACACACTAACTGTTGCCACTCCACATCTAGTCTCTCCTCTCTCATCCTCCCTCTCTCTCTCTCTCCCTCTCCCTCGCTAACACCACTGCCACTATGTGCTGTATATGCTAATATTATCTCAGCCTCTTTGAAAGGCATTTTGCATATTTCAGACTATCATGCCGTTCATTACCACTTATCAGCACGCAGCTACTCCTACATAAAAATAATGCAGATACAGGTAGAGTACATACAGACACAGACCTGGAAAAATTATTTAAATACATTATACATTTTGCATGGGTGCATCTAACAAAAAAGAAACACACAACATTTAAAAGCCATAAATCATGCAAGATTCAAACAAATTATGATCAAACCAAACATTTAAGTGAATAAACAAAGACAAGATAAATATCCCCTGTGTAAATTTCCACTGTAAAGCATGTTTTAAATGCCGTATAAATGAGTAGTTTCACAGGAATATTAAAGATTCAGGATAACACACAGACCCACTAAAGTAGAGGATCTGCAATGTTACCCTTGATTACCACGGACACATTGTGGTTTCCTGTGGTTATCTTTTTGTGTGAACATATCGTGTGCCAGTGGAGAAGCAATTAGTGTGTCATATTCCAGTAATAGTGTAAATACGTTACAAGTCTGGTAATTCATGTACGCACTTGAAGGAACAGCTCAATTCGTCAGGCGTCTGGGTCGATCGAACACCTCCTGGGATCAATGGCGTGCCTCACCAGTCCTACGGCACTCGCTGCAGACGCCCGTGCCACTTTAACCGCTCACACACGCACACACACACACACACACACACACACACACACACAGAAGCCATCCCACCAATTTGTCTGTGCATGTCAAATCACAATAATTAAGCATTATCGATCTGAGATTCAATTAACTTCATTAACGTGGGCCGCACTGGTGATTGGGGAGGGATGGAAATGAGGGAGGGTGGGAGGTGAGAGTGGAGATTATAGGATCTCATTAAGTGAAAAATTGCTGGTGGGTGGGTGGGAGGCTGGTGGGGGGGGGGCGTATTGCACACAAATTTGTGTAAACACACTCACACAGGGTGAGTATGACACAGTTTGGATGACGCTCTCATCTTTGGCCAGCAGACTTGTTGTCAGCTGTGTCTCATCAAAAATAGTCCTTTATTAGACTTATGTTGACAATCGTGTCTCTCTCTCTCTCTCTCTCTCTCTCTCTCTCTCTCACACACACACAGACACACACACACACACACACACACACCACAAACACACTGAAAATATGTGGTCAAAGCAGACATGTAAACAAAGGGGTTTGACGTTCCTGGGTGCCTGATAGGGCTGTTAAGTGGTTATATAAGCAGAATAAACTGTTTCCTAACATAACATCTGCAGAGGGCATAAGCATTTCCTCACTTTATGAGCTGACAGGGACACAGAGACATAGTTCAGAACCAATGTTCATATTCTGTCTTTTTTCCATTTGCCTGTAAATCCAACGTTTCCATTGACTTCCATTAATAAGCAGATAGCAGAATTATCTTTTGGAAGCCCTCTCCCAGAAACAACTGTGGTGTTTGGTAGCGTGCCTTGGTTTACTAAAAATGGCTGATCTCTTCTTGGCCCATTCTCCTGAATATGAGATCAAACCTTCTGCTCCACCCTGCTGACAATTCAGCTGGAGATCTCTACCTCACTCCCCCTACTTATTAAAAGAGCACCTGCATACCTGGTGTGTTCGGGCCCGACTTCTTCCTACTCCAGTAGTTTTGTGTGCGTGTGTGTGTATGTATATGTGTGCAGATGTGTTTCTGCATATTTATATTAATCGCCTCAGTCATAGTGTTGTGAACCTTGCAGCTTGGACCTAGGCCAGTGGCCTTGGTGGATCATCTCTAGGTGTGTGTGTGTGTGTGTGTGTGTGTGTGTGTGTGTGTGTGTGTGTGTGTGTGTGTGTGTGTGTGTGTGCCCCAGTCTTGAATTCCATCCAAGACCTTCCTCCTCCTCTCCCCTCAGCCTCTCCTTCTTTCGCATAATAAATGTGGTTGGTCTCTTTCTTCTGTTTGATTTACACTATAGCTTTGGTTTTATTTGTCTACATTAATTGCAACAATAAATACGGTAGTTTATAATGTGTGGAGCCAACCTCACCCCAACGCAATGAAAACCTACTTTGTGCCAAGTAATGAATTTATAATATTGAGACTGGGACAAAGAATAGAAGCAGTCCTGAATCGGCAAGGAAGTAAGTCACTTAGGTGTTCATCACTGATTAGTGAATTATACTCCATTAAGATAAATCCTGAAATTTTGATTTGTTAAAATACGTATTGGTTTTAGCCAAAAATAAACACAAGCAGGATTACAAGGTGGTATGTTGGGGATTTTTCTGTCGCAAAAATCTATCAGCTATAACAGGCTGCTCCTTAGAACACACTTCACAGCAGTATGAATACATCCTACTTAAAAAAGAGAGAACATCAAATCTAGTATTATTGTGACTGTATCATTTTATTGCACTTCACCTATTAAATGTCAAAATGTTTCCATATTTTAACATCCTCTGCCTATAACAAGTCCAGAAATCAGCCGTGTGCTTCATGCACCATGTAGGTGGCCTCTGCACCAAATCCCTATTCAGAACATACTGGTGTTACTCCCCTATCCTCTATATATACAGTGCGTATCACACACCCGCAGGTACAAATTGACACACATGCACATACTCACACACAATTACACGCCGTGTTCTTATTACACAAAAGCCGTTAATTTGAAGTGGAGTGCGTGCGTGTTGTCTTTTAAAGGAGATTTCACATTGATGTTTGGCCTTGATGAGAGCACCGCGCTGCTGCGTTCGGCTGATTCCTCAGCCAGAGCATTGTTCTCTTAAACAGCTGTCGTTTTGGCTGATTCAGAACAGATGGCATGTACATGTGGGTCTGCTTGGCTGCACGTATGTAAGGGCGGGTGGAAGTGTCTCGGAGACAGAGAGAGGGGGAGAGAGAGGGACAGGTAGAGAGAGGAGATTTGGTGTGTGTGTGTGTGTGTGTGTGTGTGTGTGTGTGTGTGTGTGTGTGTGTGTGTGTGTGTGTGTGTGTGTGTGTGTGTGTGTGTGTGTGTGTGTGTGTGTGAATATGTGGATCATCAAGGTTTTAAAAGGTAGTTGTACTTCAATAAAATAAAGGAAACAACAGCAACTCATGCAGAAGGGATAGGGATCAGGTGACCCTGCAATTTTTCAATTGCACGTAACATTTACGACAAGATAACGTATTTCAAATGGATGTTTTTTGTCAGACTGAATGCTGGAGCAGACTGCATGTTCTACAGAGAAGCTCCTGAGATTGCCTGAAGGCAAAGACTTGTTATACTACAGCAGTTACAGTACAACCAGTGTGTGTGTGTGCACATTTTTGTGTGTTTGTGAGCGTGCAAGCATATGTGTGTGTGTGCATGTGATGGGTGATGTGTGATGGGCTCTGGGATATCTGTGTCTCTGTGCATCTGTTTATCCCACGGCAGTGTTGTATCATTGCCGATGGCAACCAGTGGCTTGACAATGACAGGGACGTTTTTCTGTTGTGCTGTTGATGCAGTACGAGTCCATACACAAAAACACACACACACAATCTCACACAACTTGGACTGCTCAGTAGCAGATTGGCAAAAGCTTAAGTGTGTTTGTAGCCAGAGTTTGTCTGGGTTTTCAAGCCCTTTTTTCACCTAACTGTAGGCTTTTTTTGTACCTAGTTACTTTATGCAGAACTGCACATCTTTTATAAGCAATTTCTCTCTTAATCGTTATTACAGATGTAAAACAATTTCACTTTTTTTCATTGATTTTACCTTTGCGTGTCGTTGGAAGTGGTAGCTCGTGATTGACTGTGAGCTTCTGTAACACATCCATCCCACTGACCGACTCACTTTGTGTTTACATACCGGGTTAGATGAGTGATGACCTGTTACAAAGAGGAATGCAAGGCACAAGGCTGCTGATGTTCACACCTACGCTCATCTTCTTTGCCAGGGCAGTTGCTAAAACAAGCAGGACGTCTGTGTGTGCATGAGCCTGTTTGTGCTTCAGAGGTTATTCAGGAATTCAGCCTTAATCTCAAAGTATGAGCATGCAGCATTTCTCATCAGATGTTGTTTTATCCTTTTGATCGACTTATTAACAAAGCAAAACATTTGCGGAATTACAAAGAGGCGCGACTGTGATTTATCTTGATACGTCTTTTGTCTGTATGATTTCCATTGTATTATTCTTAAACGTGAGGGATTTGAATATAAATTGAAAGCCTCAAGCCCAGTCCCCGAAGCTAAACTGTAAATAATAACTCTAAACTTTTTCTAATCTTTGGTAATTGAAGCAAATGGGTTTCGCGCGGAGAGATTTGTCGCAGGCAAACGTACATACATTCATTTTTATTTACGAGGAGGCGAGGGCTGAGCAGTGTAATGAGTGAAAATGCGTGCTTAATTTAAATGGCGAGTGTGTCTGTTAGGGAATGCATTAGAGTCTGCAGAAGAAGCGTAAGACATATTAATTGACAGACAGGAACCGCTGTCTCCGAGGTTGATACAAGTAATTTATTACTTCAGAAACGAATGCCACCGCCTGAATGTGCTTCATTAATTTCAAATTTAGTTTTAATTTCAAGCTGTTGCCCCTTGAGAAGAATAAGGTGGCAAGTTCTATTTGAAGACACATTTTCCCCTTTCCCTCCCTCCATTTTTCTCCTTCCATTCTCTCTCTCTCTCTCTCTCTCTCTCTCTCTCTCTCTCTCTCTCTCTCTCTCTGTCTCTGTCTCTGTCTCTCTCTCTCTCTCTCTCTGATTTTCTGCAATACAGAACAAAGTCCTGGGGGTTTAGAAAGACTGGGAGGGAGTGGCGACTTGATTCCAATTTGAAAACAATGTCAGTGTAAAAGGGAGAAGTTAGAACAGAATTACTTCAACAGTTTATGATAGGAACTACTTTGTCTACAAATGTCACTGGATGATTGCTCTCTTTCCTCTGGAGAAAGTGTGAATGCCAGTATCTTTAGTTCCTATCAATTCCCTGCTTGCTGATAAAACAGGAATACAGAGTTGAGAATCTCTGTTAGATATGCTGTCAGTGTATTTCTAACAAATCTCTCTCTGTGTTTGTTATTCTCTCTGTTTGAACAGCATATGTCCCTGAAGATGAGAAGGAAGCAGCACTGTTGGATGAGGACCTGGATGGAGATGACTCAGCTCAGGAAGGGGATGAACCTGCTGCCAAGTTCCTTTGTCAAGACAAGGACTTCCTTCTCAAGGACAGACCAGGATCCACTGGCTTCCATGACTCCCCCAATCCTGCTGACTTTTCTGGTCAGGAGCTGGACAGCGAGTCTCACGTGAGCGAATCCAGTGACAGACTGTCAGATTTTGAGAATTCCTCACTTAAAAATGAGGACGATGTCCTCCTATGTAAAGACCCCTCAAATGCCCTGTCTTTGTCTTCCTCTGCCATAATGGCTGCTGTCAACGCCACTGCCCAAGTAAGTGGAGATGAGGCCATTTTAGCCACAACAGGGTCTGTGGCAGACAGCCTAGAAAAGATGAAGGCCATTTACACCTCCTTTCTGACCAACTCCTATTGGTCCACACTGAATTTGAACCTGAGCCAGCCCCCTGCAGAAAAACCCCCACGCAGTCACAGCAGCAGCAGTAGTAGCAGCAGTAGCAGTAGTTGTGGAAGTGGAGGCTATGACTGGCACCAGACAGCTATGAATAAAACCCTCCAACAGGCTTCACAGAACCACCACAACAGACTGGGCCTGGTTCACCAACCTACAGTGGCTGTATCTACAGTATCTACAGAACCTCACCTCTTCAGCACTGTCCAGCTGTACCGACAGAGCTCCAAGCTCTATGGCTCTATATTCACTGGTGCAAGCAAATTCCGCTGCAAGGACTGCAGTGGAGCCTATGACACACTGGTGGAGCTTACAGTGCACATGAATGAGACAGGCCACTACCGAGATGATAACCACGAGACAGGTGGTGAGGGTGCTAAACGGTGGTCAAAACCCAGAAAGCGTTCCTTGTTAGAGATGGAGGGGAAGGAGGATGCACAAAAAGTCCTGAAGTGCATGTACTGTGGGCACTCCTTTGAATCCCTTCAGGACTTAAGTGTCCATATGATCAAGACAAAACATTACCAGAAAGTGCCTCTGAAAGAGCCTGTTACACCAGTGGCAGCTAAGATTATGTCCACGGCTCGAAAGAGAGCTCCTATTGAACTAGACATCCCAAGCTCACCCGACTCAAACGGAGGGACCACACCTAAGCCCACCGCGCTCAATGAATCAAATGAAATACTCCAGAGGGTTACCAACCCTTACATCACCCCTAACAACCGCTATGGACACCAGAATGGTGCCAGCTATGCCTGGCAGTTTGAATCCAGGAAGTCACAGATCCTCAAGTGCATGGAGTGTGGCAGCTCTCATGACACACTACAAGAGCTAACTGCTCACATGATGGTGACTGGACACTTTATTAAAGTCACCAACTCTGCGATAAAGAAAGGTAAACCCATCATAGAGTCACCGATCTCGGCCCCTCCAACCAATTTAACAGGTGAAGAAAAGTTCCAATCTGTTCCTCTCGCTGCCACAACATTCTCTCCTCCACCTGCCCCAGTGCCTCCTCCAACCAGCATCTCCCCAATTGCCATGGCTGTGGAGATAAAAAAGGAGGAAAAGGAGGAGGAATGCACTAAGGAGTCCATTATCAACAATGGTAACATTCTCAACAAAGAGAAGAAAGCAGGAGTTGAGGATGACGCTGAGGAAAAGTTTGATATTTCTTCAAAATACTCTTATCTGACTGAAGAGGATCTGGAGGAAAGTCCAAAAGGGGGTCTCGATATCCTGAAGTCATTGGAAAACACAGTGGCGTCAGCCATCAACAAAGCACAGAATGGTGCTCCAAGTTGGGGTGGGTATCCCAGTATCCATGCAGCCTATCAGCTTCCTAACATAATGAAGCTGTCTCTAGGCAATGCTGTGAAGAGCTCCCCCCTTAAATACATGTTCCCTGGAAGGGACATTCTCTCCCCAACTAGTAAGAGCCAGCCGCTCCTCTCTCCTCCCAGCCGCCAGACCTCTCCAATGCCAAAAAACAACTTCCATGCTATGGAGGAATTGGTCAAGAAAGTGACAGAGAAAGTAGCCAAGGTAGAAGAAAAAATGAGAGAGCCCAGTAGCATGGTAAGGGTATCTCCTCTAAGACGTACCACGCCCTCACCTTGCAACAGTGAAGTAGGGGACTCAGTCCGAGGAACGTCCCCCAAAGAAAATAGAGCAGAAGGCTGTAACACCCCTGAGAATAATAGCGGAGTGGAAAAATTAATAGGAAACGGAAATGGAGCAGATCATGGGATATCAAATGGAGATATTTCCATGAAAGAGTCTGTGGAAAATGGTGTGGAGTCAGCTGCTGTGACATCACCCCTGCCTGCCTCCCTGATTGGCAGTACAGCTATCATTACAGACCATCCACCTCCTGAACAGCCATTCATTAACCCTCTCAGTGCACTGCAGTCAGTAATGAACGTCCACCTGGGGAAAGCTGCTAAGCCTGCCCTGCCCTCCCTTGACCCCATGAGCATGTTGTTCAAGATGAGCAACAGTCTGGCAGAGAAAGCAGCAGTTGCTGCTTCCACACCACCAGCACAGACCAAAAAGCCCAGTAATGACCACTTAGACCGCTACTTCTACCAGCAACATCTAAACAACGACCAACCCATTGATCTCACTAAAGGCAAAAATGCTGATAAAAACAACAGTAGTGGTTCTCTGGGTTCGACAGCTCTGTCTTCCACTGCTTCCACTCCATCCTCACTTCCTCCCCCCTCCACTGTCACTATGACCAAAGCCTCAGCTGCAGTAGCTTCCTTTATGTCCTCCTCCCCATTGAGAGAAAATGCACTGTCAGATATCTCTGACATGCTGAGGAACCTAACAGAAAGTCATGCTCTTTCCAAGTCCTCCACACCTACCAGCCAGTCTGAGCGCTCCGACATTGAAGGTGTCACACAGGAGGAAGCAGACGATGTTTCTCCGGCCCAGAAACGTAAAGGCCGCCAGTCAAACTGGAACCCCCAACACCTACTCATCCTACAAGCCCAGTTTGCTGCCAGTCTGAGACAAACAAGTGATGGCAAGTATATAATGTCTGACCTGAGCCCACAGGAGAGAATGCATATCTCCCGTTTCACTGGTCTCTCAATGACTACAATATCCCATTGGTTGGCTAATGTCAAGTACCAGCTAAGGAGAACCGGTGGCACCAAGTTCTTGAAAAACTTGGATTCCGGTCACCCAGTTTTCTTCTGTAGTGACTGTGCCTCCCAGATCCGCTCACCATCCACCTATGTCAGCCACTTGGAATCCCATCTGGGCTTCCGCCTGCGAGACTTGGCCAAGCTTTCCGGGGAGCAGCTGCTCAGCCAGATATCACAGCAACACCATCAACGCCACATCAAAGGACTATCTGAAAAACTGCTCTCTAATCTTCACTCATCTAGCCACCCTTTAGCCTCCTCTCTACCTACATCCTTAGCCTCGTCCTTACCCATCTCCCTTCCCTCTTCCTTAATCACCTCCCTGCACTCGACTGAACCCCCATCACCCTCCCCGGACGACGACGACAGTGTTGCCATGTACCAGTGCAAGCTCTGCAAACGGACTTTCGCGAGTAAGCATGCGGTCAAGCTTCACCTGAGCAAGACTCATGGGAAGTCCCCAGAGGACCATCTCATGTATGTGTGTGAGCTGGAGAAACAGTAGCACTGGCTTGGGACAACTCTGCACTCTTTCATAATGGCTCACTGTTTTCTTGCTCTGTCTCTTTATCCTTTCATGGACTTTTCTTTCAAAGAAAAGAAAGGATTATTAATGTGATGGAACTGCACAAAGATGCCATACAACTACTGCTTTGAGTTTTGGTACATGGTTTTAAATTTTGCGTTGTAGCAGTTTTTTCTTTCTCTGTTTCAGAGTGAGGTAGTCTCACTTTGGCCCACTCGATTTCATGATCTGAGTGTGTGATGTGATCTCCTTTTTAGGACTAGTACATGTTTTCATAATGTGCAGATGGGGGATGTTGTCAGTAAGAAGACACCGTAAATGAAGGTTTAAAAAAAAAAAAAGATTCTAAAATGAATTAGGATGTATTTTGTGTACATGAAAACTAAGTTCATTTATATTTTGACATCACTGGGGTGTGATAAGCTGCATGCATAAATAAAACAGTTTAGTTAAACATTTTATAACTAAATCTGGTGCACTTTCCATTATTTTCTCTCTTCATGTTTTCACTCTTCTGCTCGCTCTTTTTTTGTTTTTTTAAATAACATTTTTGTGCTGGAGTCAGCATTTAAGATTTAACCCTCTGAGTACGTCAAAGCACTTCTACACCTAAGATCCAAACACCATAGACTAAAGATTTGAGATTGGGAATTTCTGAAGCTATTATGAGAATTTGATGGACAATGTGTGCATGTGTCTGCAATGATTGTTTCCCAGACATACAGTATGTTGAGTCTATTGCTACACATGAAAGCAAGAGTATTCTGTATTAAGTGCAAAGTATTCACCTTGGGCTAAATACTTGTCTGGAAGATGCTCAAAGGATTTGATACAAGCATTGTAGCGATGTGGTAAAAAAAAGTAGGAAAAAAGGGAAATCTTAAGTCTTTTACTTTGGTCGATCAGGGACCTATATTAATTCAGGTCTGTGTAAAATATGTATATAAAAACATATTAAATAATTCCTGTCTAAATTATGCATCATTTCTATATTTTTAATTTAAAAGGATTATGACTATCTGCTGGTGCACAGTATATGAAGACGTAAATACAATTGTTTTGCACAATAGTTTTATAAATGTGTTATTTAATCAAATGATACAAAAAAAATGGAGGTTACAAAGGGTTGACAACAGGTGAATCTTTTTATTCCTGACTCGTGCTCAAAGGGTTAAAGACTCTTTTTACCAGACACTACTCGACATGTGCCGCTGTATGAACATTAAAAAGATATTAAAGGTTGTACAAAAAAGATGTTACTTTATGAAGATATTTCACATGTAAACTGTTATTTATAAGCACTCTTGGTTGTTTCATATCGTTGAATGCCTTTTTGATTTTTTCTTTTGTTTTGTTCTGTCTAATTGCTCTGCCATGATTCCACACTGCAGCTTTATCTTTTTGGGATATGAAAGGTAACCATGGTTACGCTAACCCCTTGAGTGACAAGTTCTGCTACATTTTTGGCAGTTAATTTGCTGAAGTAACTGACAGCTGCCAGTGTAGAGAAGTATTAAAAAAAATCCTTATGTGTAAAATATCGGCATGTAAACAGCACAGATACTGTTATGCATTCTGTGCTGTTGGTCTTTTTCATTTAGTTTTTTTCGTTTTCTGTTGTTGTTCTTGACAATGAACCCCCATTATATGACTTCATATAACCTTGTTTTCTACTGCAGCATTAAAAAAAAGGAAACTGTTTTTGCAATAATGTGTGTGTATGTGTGCATCATGTGTGTCATGGCTTTCAATTATGTGTGTGCTGTGCAGCCACTAATGAGCACATTAGACTGGGAGTGTGTCAACGTCTGTCTGTGACGAGCTGCAGACTAGTTTACAGTGAGTGCCAGGAGTGGAGCTGCGTGGGAGGGAAACATACATGCACACACATGCGCACACACAGTCAATCAGACACACAAACAGACACAATCATCGCCGGGCACTTGTTGGGCCTCCTCTGTTGTTCCACTGGCTAAGACTAAGGCATATACTGCATATATAAGGACTGTGTTTGCAACGTAAGACCTCATTAACAGCAAACAATCAGCAAACAATCCAATGACAGAAAGTTTTTTTTATCTTCATAAGGGGTCAGTGGATGTGGGAGGTTCACACAAAGCTGTCATTTGATATGTTATTCATAGGGTAAATTAAAACAAATAAACTCAGGTGCAAACGTCATGTCATTTTCTCGCAAATGTCATGCAAACTAATATTAAATGCAGAGATCTTACAATTCTGAAAATCAAACACATGGTCAAACATTGTCATCCGATTGTATAAGAGATAAAGATTGACTGAGTTCCACCTTCTTTCACTTTCTATACAACAAGGAAGGCTTATACAGATGCACACAAACACACACACACACAGTAACAAACAAAGAGAAAAAAAAAAAAGTCTCCCTTGCATATCTCCAGCTGTATAATTACCTCAGACGTCGTTTTTGCGGCGGGTCTCAATAAGGTAAGGAACCTGGCAGACATATTTGTTTAGGCTTTGTGGGAGATGACAACAATGCTGACAAGATGAGCAGCTTCTTTCAGGTCTTTATTTATTCATGTTTCTCGCTGTCCAGAGCTGTGATTAAATGGTAATTGTATCAGGATCAATTTGATGATATTGTATGTGCAACACAACAGTACAAAATAGATAAAACAGATGGAATGAAACGTTAAGGCTTATAGGAGGAAGAGATCTGTGAGAGCTGCTTCCTGTCCAAAGAATGACATTAGAATCACGATATGTTCAGTAGACATAAGCGATAGGAACACAGAGTTAGGTATAGCTGGAAAAAATAAATGTTCAAGAACTGGCACATATATCATCAAATACAAATGATCATACAAACAGAAGTATATTACATAAACCTGCGCAGGGAACACAGCAGTGGGACGGTGGGCAGAGTAAGTGTGTTCCTGAACTACATCAAATAATTGTTGCTGTATTCTGCCAATTAATTTACCATCCTGAAAAATAAAACACTTCCTTACACACACCTGCATGCAACACAAACAGCTCAGCATGGTACAGACTACTGCTTTATTTTCCAAATGCATACACACATAGATGGACAAAAGACACACAAACACAATCAAGGACTTCATCTGCACTGACAAGGTGCCACTGTGTGTGAGAAAGTTAGCCTTCAACAGTGCAGCCAGGAGTCTGGAACCATATTTAAGGCTCTCATTAGCCTCAAAGAAAATATGCGTGAAATTAAAGTGTAAGAAAGCCATTTTCTCTCTATCTCCCTGCCCTCACATCCTGCAGGTAGAGGTAAGGGCCTATTATGGTTCAAAACTAACATGCAGGAGACAGTGGGTACCACCATTGGGAAGGCCGTGCACACACACACACACACACACAGAAACATATTCACATTCATAGACTGACTGTGTCCCATTGTAATCATAATGTGCACTAAACTCCATTAGTTACAGTCAGTGAAGTAAAATGAGGAGTAAGTGTTGACCTCCAGACACTGATTATCCTTAGGCAAACACCAACATTTGTGTTTTCATTTAAAGAACCCTACACTCATAGAAAGTCTCCTCAGTTTACCACAGCACCATTCCACCATTATGTGCACTATTTATGTAAATCATGGAGAGTTGCACCAACATCTCTACAAAAGGGATAATGGTAATGCGCTTTAGTCCATTTAGAATGACATGAGCATTGACCACGGGAAGCATTTTAAACACCTCGATACACAATTTTCCAAAATGAAATAGAAGAATGTGTATGTGTTCACACCACAATGGGTTCAGAGGTTGTTATTGTAGTAATCATAAAGACACCTTAAGAAATCAGTCTTTCATTTTGTTCAACTCAGTTATGAAGGACAGAGAGAGCCACCATTAAAAACTACTTCAGGGAATTGCACGATGTGAGAAACTGCTTTGATGTAAGAAATGGTGTAGATTCTAAATACTTAATACAGCTTTTGATGTTTGATGTGATACAAATTTTAAATGTCACAGGTTTAACTTGACAGTGGATGCGTCCAAATCCTACATGGTTACAACCTAACTCACAATGAGACAATTAGTCAATCTATTAACTTTTCGTTTCTTAATTAGCTATATTTCATTCAGCATAACAAAGGGCTCTCTTTTAACAATCTAGGCTCATGATCAGAAGCGCATGTCCACTTTAGTAATTTAAATGCAGACTAACCTACTACAGGTGGGTTATATGCAATAAAATATCCCTTATTTCATTTCAGAGCTAGGAAAGAATTATTCTCGAGGTAGTAAGAAAGAATGCAGCTCCATGAGTTGGTGTATGTTGTTCACTATGTAGGTGCTATCTTGATAATGTGCCTTTCAATAATAGTGGAATACTATGCCACTGGCGTCTAACTGGGTTCTTGGAGGTCAAATGCCCATGAGTGCTCCGATGGGTTAATTTGCTACTTAAACCATGTGGGCCCAGGACAGGAAAACGACCACTGCTTTAGAAACTAACAAAAACCCTGATGTCACACTTGTCAATAGGTGTATAGAATGCCAAGATCGTGGTAGCAACCTTTTCAAATTGGGTTAGGGTTAAATGTTGTCATTGGACATAAATGTGACATATCTAAACCATCAGTTGCTTAACTACTTTTGTACACACTGAAATATATGTAATGGCCAAATCAGATTAACATTGTCAATTGGCTAACTTATCCCCCAGCCTCACAATGAGATTATTTCAGTCAGGGACACTTGGGAGGGGTAACCATAGCAAGTTATTTGTTAGATTTAGTTTGAAATGGAATTCAAGCTCCGGTAGGGATTCTCCAGAGAGCTAATCCCCCTCGCATGAACATGAATCCCAGTTAATTCAACAACACAAAATACCTCATAAGGAGGAGGTTGGTAATGGAGGCCTGAATGTGACTGTCAGAGTAACGGTGAGGAAGTATCAGGTTATAATGCCTGCAATGTGCACCTGAATGAATATTATTGGAAGTTACTTTCTGCACAGTGGTGAATGAGCCAATAAAAGGGTAATTCCAGTGCTCTGCCTGAACTGACGCTATGCTTCATTTCAGTCAGAAACACTTAACTCAGGGAAGTGACCATGTATTGCAAATGGTTATACTGTACATGTAAATTGGAAGAAAAGGCTCTGTTGTTTAAGGGAGCGCTCAATGAATCCAAGCAGCAATGTCGACTCTGGTATGAGAGCTAATCCCCCAGAACAAAATCACCACTCCCTGCTTAATAAGATGGATAAGTTTATAATTTAAGTATAATGCAATATGTGTAAGTGCACACAACGACCCCAAACAGCAGAGCCACTGGGATCCACCTTCCTGAAACTGCAACATGCATGTCATGATTTCTGTTCAATATAGAAGCTTTTCTCATCAGAACAAGCATGTTGCAGTTCCATTTAAGTTCTAGGGGAGCCTTTTATATTTGAAAGGTAGTTCAATACCTCGGATGAAGATGTATTCAAACAGTATCTTGAATCAAGGGAAATATTTCAGACTAAATGTACCCTATGAGAAACACCAAGCCAAGTATTCTTCTACTATTTAATGAACCAGTTAAAAAGTAGCTAATTCAGAAGATGCAGAATGGCTAGCACGACAGATTGGTAGGCAGTGGTTGGACCCATATGCCAACCCCAATGACTTGTTTTAACACTCACTGAAATGGTCAAAAAACTTCCAATAGGAGGTATATTTGGTTGGAATAGCTCCAGTATATTACAATTAAACATGACTCAATACTTTGCCAGCCTTGTTGCCACTTTAACATCTACCACCAATTCAACAAATGTCTGTATATGGAACGCATATCTCGCAAACCGTTCATCTAATCTGCCTTATACTTAGAATGTGTGTTCTTACTAGCCTGACAAAGTGCAGGGCAGAGTTTAATGTGATTTACACACAATACATTCAATAACAATAATAATAACGTGGGAATCAGCGCTCTGAAGCATTGCGTGGAGGCTGTCTGTGGACTACCTTGAACATGTCTTCTTCGGACAAACAAGAGCAGTGGACAAGCTGCGGCAATCTGATTACTTTTTATTTCACTATATCAGACTGTCAAAGACACAGATATTACACTATCCCCTATTGTTCGTGAATTTGTCTTCAAAGTCAGAGTGCAACGTTCGTGTCGTTGCTATAATAGTTTATACTGGCTGGAATTACAGAGCTTTTACTTTGAAAAGTTGTGAATTTGGGTCTGAAGTTAGTGTCATTTGCTTAAGAGGTAATGCATGCAATACATACACAAATATGACCAGTTTAGTAAATCATTCAAACGTATGTACAGGCAACACACTTGAACAGTAATGAAGCAAATTCGGTTTAATTTCTTGAAAAATATTGTCTAGGATAAACACAAAGTTTTGTAATTTCAGTCCTCACCATAGACTGTTGTTGACTTACAAAAAGCTCTGCACACAACGTCCAGCACAAAAACAATCAAAAGCGACAATATATTGTAGAACTATTCAAAGGAGGACTCACGAATAAAAAGGAGTAATTCTGAATTAGGCTCCAAACAGTCCCTTCCAAAGAGGCACTGGACTTCTTAATGAAGAAGTCAGATTTCTCTTCTTGACAAACAGCGTGTAGAACTGAATGACTGTTTTCTGTGTGACTCGACTACAGAATAATGAGGCTGCTGCCTCCTTGCTGCCTGTGTCAGATTCATTTAGCCACATGGAAATTCTGTGGGCTCTAAGTATGAATTGTGGACTTGAGTGAAAAGGCCAGAACTAAGAATATTAGCACAGCTGATCAAACAAAAGGTGAATGGGGGTCACTCATACCTGTCACTAATTTATGTCATGGATTGTGACAAAGACGTATTCCTCAACGTGAAGAGTTTTCTTTGTGTTTTGATACAAGCTGTTTGGCGAAGCACGTCAACAGAATCAATTCCATGATCAGAGCAACCGTGCTCACAGATGGAACAAGTACACTCTTGTTGCAGGCATCTGAAAAGGAAACATACAGAGTTTGACCTAATGAAATAATTGATTCTTTTATTTTTAATGCCATTACCGAGAATGTTATGTAAGCTTTTGAGCCATGCATAATTCATCGGATTCAGTCTTGCCTACTTGGAATCTATTGTATGCCTATTTTGGTTTTATTGAATAAGCTTATGTAAAGCTGCTAAATATTTAAAAAAGGAATAATACAAATGTATTACATAATGTCTAGGGGGAAATTTTGTTATCGGTAAACTGGCAGCAGCAATCTCACAAGCTAGCTTTATCTTCCTTTAAATGTCAAGTTGTATGTCCATAGCAGAGAGGGTGGTGTTGACCACGTCAGGATGGGGGGATTGCAGTCTGTGCAGCAGTACAAAGCCACAATACAGTAACAACTCAACCAAAGTGCATTTACTGATGTTTTGGTGCATTTTTAGATGTTTTGCAATATACATCACAATTTTGATCACCTTTACAGCTGGGGCTGGGCAATATGACCAAAAATCTATATTACGATTATTTTTTACCTATTACAATTAATGAACAATCATTTTAGCTTGCTTGTACTCTGTGTGTTGAGGGCAGCAGTAATATTGAAATGTGGGGGGTACAAAGTGACCCAAGAAGGTCATGGAACAAGAATTAAGTTGACATTGCCAACCCTAGTTCAGGTCTTCATAACTTCTGATTAGTGTTGGTGTTTATTGTTAATGTGTAAGGTGAACGTAGGTCAGTGGGGTAAGTGAGGAGGGTTGACATGTGGTATGGTGATATGGCACAGTACAAGGTCTTCAGGCCGCCGCTACAAAATGAACGTAGCAGAATCACCAAAGTTTGTAAATGCACATATTGGGGAAACTTTTAAACCAAGTTAACCGACATGAGCAATATACAAATCGGCTAAAGGTTGTAAATGTCGATGCCCATCCCTAGTTACAGCAATGTAAGGGTAAAATATAGCTCTATATATATATATATAGAGAGAGAGAGAGAGAGAGAGATTTAGAGGATCATCAGTTGCAGCCCTGCTTGTGCGCTAAGATAGACTATTATATGTGCACATATGATTCTCCTAATATTCTGGAAAACGCATAGCAATTAAACACGATTGTCCTACTCTGTCTGTGGCCAATGTAAAATTCTCAATGGGAAGTCAGCTTTCGGTGTTGTAAAGCGATTGCACTGCCTAAAGCTAGCTATGCCAGTGAACATTAACATCTTAATAGTGGTTGTGGAGATGGTGCTGTGTGCCAACATACCACACCCTCATTGTAGCCCACACAATGCAACCGTCAGAATCCCACAGGAACATAGAGAGAGCCTCCACAATAGTCATCAGCTCACATGCATTTGAGGAAGGTGCACTGCAGATCCAGATAGCTTTATCTAAAGAAGGGGGCTGGTGGGAGGGTGGGAATACAAGCTCGGTGGATCTACTCTGCACAATGGAATCACGCGGCATAACATAAATAAAGCCAGGGTACAAGCAACCATACTGCTTACACAAAGACACACAGGGAGAGTGCCCTGTCCTCCACACTTTCTCTTGATTTCTTTTTCTGTTCCCATTTCTTCATTCACCTGTTCTTTCACTTGGGCACACACACACACACACACGGATACAATGCTACCTATAGGCAGACAACGTATCGGACTCACACATCCACTATACCAATTAAACAATTTCTTGAATAATGATGGGCTGATGGGCCTGAGGAGCCATTTGTCGAACCAGGCTACGAACCACACATTCAAGAAACATATTATTTAATTAATTCAGGAGGAAGTTAGATGAATCAGAGGCTGAACCAGTATCTTCAGCAAAGTCAAAACAGTTAATCGTTGGTAGATAATACTTGATATTTGTTGATAGAGTTTCCTCAGGCCACAACCATACTACTACGTTTTTATTGAGTGAAGGTTATGTCACGACAGAAAAAAAAACAATCAGCAAGCGGTTGTAATCCTCATTGTTTCCAAATATCAAATGTTCTTGCAAGCAGAGATTAAAATGCAAAACTGGAGTTTTCAAGCCAAGTAGAGAGATAGTAGTGTTTCCAAACATCTCCATTTTAGCAGCCCTAAAACTCTGAAGTAGTGTGGACACCAGGTGTGTCGGTTGCAGAGTTGATGCGTTATCAAGTGAAAACGTAGAAGTATGGATGGAGCTTCAGGATAACCTGCTGTGCTTCAGCATCCTGAAATGAAACCAGTCTAATTTACGACCTGAAACCACACAGGCAGATTTTTCTGGTTTGTACAGAATATTTTTGTTGTATTTCTTCAATACATTATCATCTAAAATCCAAAATGCAATACAGGAGATCTAACAATGTCTCTCAACAACCACTCAGTTTCTACAGTCAAACAAACCGACACATGACATGAATATTGAAACAAGGCTGCGTCCCTGAGAGGTTTCAGAGTAAGTGACCGGACACACTAATTATATAGAGATACGGGTCATGTTGGACAAGCTGTCAGAGGGAAAAATGTTTACAGGTAGAAATTCTCGAGGTCATTTTCAATGAATCTGCTTGTCAAATAACAGTAGAATGACAACCTGCCATTCTCAATATTGTTGCCGGTGAAACCTGCAGCAACAAAATAACTTTTCCACAGAAACGAACCAAGTTGAACTCATTTGGATGCAAAACATCAAAGAACCTATCCATGAGCCCAACAGATCACTCTCTGAATCTCTGTTAGTTCAAGAGCAACTCTTGTTAGTAACATTACCAGGGTCTTGATTTGCTAATGTCTTGGATTTGGGAGAGAGTTATTTATTTGTACAGCCACTGACGTCTCTGATCATAGGAATGGCATATGTAAATTCTGTCTGAGCAGGTTCTCGGGCGAGATTCCTTAAGAAGACTATGGGAAGTGTGCCAAGAGACTGGGAAGTTGCACATCAAAGTCAAACATCAGAAGCAGCTGGAAGGTAGATTCACGACATTTACTTGCTTTTTTAATGAAATATTCAAAGAGTCGTTAGACATATACAGAATATGGCTATACGAAATACTTCTAAAATAACAGTCCTGCAAATGCTAAACCAAAACAGGCCATACAACAAAAATTAAGAAAATCAACAACTTACACATAGATACAAACAAAGACAAATAAAAAAAGATGAAAAATTAATATAAATACAATACAATGTGATAAACAGGTTATATTACAAAAAACAGTGCTGTTAAAAAAATGTTTTGTCCCGAGTCGTAATGAGGCACATTAAATGTGAATGCATTTTTTATCTTTTATTCAAATTTGTGTTCATTCTCAACAAGATGTCCATTATTATATTACCATACATGTTTGGGCATGTGTAAAGTATCCTGTACTCCTCAGTGTTGAGGTGATAATAAATAAAATGAAAGCTTATTTAAGATGGCTTTATGAATTAAAATAAGACAATGTTGTCCCCCTCGTGTGCTAAGTGTCCACCCTACCTTCTCATAGAGGAGACAATGATGGGTTCTAAAACTGCCACCTGTAATAAATCAAAGGGAGCGGTGATACGCTGCATCAAGAGGCTGGAGGGTGTGGGCTGCAGCGTAAATTACATCTACATAGTCAAGCACTGATTAAAATGTTGCCTGCCCAATCTGTGTTTTACTATGAGAGAGGGACCCTGCTTGTTTCTAAAACAGAAATCTGATTCAATTTTAAGTGTCTTATTATTCAACATTTTTTATTGAGCCCTCAATATTGCACTAATAGTAAAAAAGCAGAAGCACTTATCTGTTGCAAGCTGCTGGTGGTTCTCTTATTCACTTTTAAGATTTGACGTTGGAAATGTTTGATACAAAATACTGATATGTTAATTTGAGTCCCTCTGAAATATTACTGTGGATTCAGTAAAGAAAGAAGAGGAGGTGATTTGACCTCCCTACCGGCTTCACGGGGCTGACCTTTGGAGGAAGAAAGACGGTACGTGTCCAAAGTGCAGCAAAGTATCACTGTGACACTGCATTGAATGCAAAAAAGAGATGCACCTTGGTTCTTAGATCACAATATCTGGGTGTTTCTTTTTCTTTATTCCATTCCATACTAACAACCATGCTTTAAAAGATGTTGTGAAATGATTTTTATCAATAACCCCTCCTGTTCCGATGGAGAGTCAGTCAGTCATTGTGTATATTTGTTACATGCAGCACTGTAGATCTTGTCTGGCCGCACACGTTTCGAAAGTATCTTAAAATAACGCCTGTGATAAATGTGCAATTTCCCTAATTTACAGCTGGCTGCCGTACTCAGGGCTGCGGGCTGGATGGAAATCTTAAATGGGGCTTGAACAGCACTCTTCACAACAAGAAATCAATATGCCATGCAGCCTAGAAAGGCGACTTGCTATCTACTGTGGCCGAGGCAACGCTCGCAGGGTAATTTCCTCTAAACGCTACAAACACAGCTCAGCCACTTCACCGACACAAATAGAATCCCAGTCACACGCTCTGACACACATACACTCCAGAAGATGCAGGCTCAATGTGTGTGTCTGTGAGTGTGTGTGTGTGTGTGCATATGGAGAAACAATGACAGAATGTATGTCTGTGCGTATATGTGCCTTTTCACGTATCTAGGAAAGGTGCTGAATTTTCTGTTTTGTTGTTGTATGTTTCTGCTTTGCAAAGCAGCTTTTTTCTATTATTCACCTAGATATGAGTATTGGAACTCAAACACACTAAGTAAATCAAATTTATATTTTATATTTTTATTATATTAATGAGGTATGCAATAATTTGGTCTCGCTTGTGTTTTAAAGGGTAAGTAGTGAGCGTTGGTTTTAGGAAGGTACATTTAGCTCTGGCTGAAAACAAGACTGATTAAAGCAGTGAGATTAAACCATAACAATTAAGTTGCTGCATACAAAACCAAAACAATAAGCTGATAGATGCTAAAATGCAAAACAAGTTGAGAGAAAGTCCAAATACCTGCGATAAGTCTTGGTGATATGGTCACTACGAGTTCCTCATTTCCCTTTTAATATAAAACATATACAAGGTAGAGGTACAGAGACTAAAATAAGTTTTTTAAATAGTGTTTCTGCCTTTATCAACTGAATCAAGGGCTTTCAAACAAATTTAAGTATTAGATTGTTTATCAATTTAATGACTGTGATTTTCATCAATTACACCAGTACAGATACAAACAAACTCAAAACCAAATATGTACAGGTAGATATGTGAGTATAACAATATTCAGCCGGACTCAATTGGTTTATACAATATTCAATTATATGTCAGCGGTGCCACATAAACAAACACTTAAAACAGATATAATAAATTGACAAATCTGTCTAAAGACGCTTTGAGCAAATCTCACCTTCCAGCAATCTGGAATCCACACACACTTAAAGGTTCAGTGCATAGAATTTAGTGACATCTAGTGGTGAAGTTGTATGTTGCAGCTGAATGCCCCCCCTCCAAACACAAAAGAGAACCTGTGGGAGCCTTCAGATGTAATCAAAACCCAAAAGGTGTTTAGTTTGTCCAGTTTTGAATACTGTAAAAACATGGCGGCCTGATATAAAGTATATGGATATAAAGGGTAATAATAGAGAATACAATTTAGATGAAATACACAATAACATTATTGTATGTTCAATTTCTCAATAGATCCGTTTCACCTAAATCTTACACACTGAATCGTTAACTTGTCAAATTTATAAAACCTCATCAAAAAACAAATAAAAGTTTCTCATTTCATTTAGATGTTTTTTATAATCATAAAAGTAAAGGCTTGATGTCTTATTTAACCTAAAATTAAACCATCACAAAATTGTAAAATGTCCCTTAAATTATCTAATAACAAAACCTAAGTTCAACTGAATCGTATATTCGGGTTCACACATTCAGCTCCTCCGGCTTGTGTTTGGAAAAAATCAGGGCTGCAATGCATGTTTGAAAGCAGATCTTGTCTCTCATACAGCTCACTCCATTTGGTTAACAAACTGCCGCCACTGAACAGAGCTGGTGACTCTCGTCTATAGAAAGTAACTAACATTTGTCCAAAAACTCACTAGATTTGTCACTAGTTGAAAAAAAAAGCATTAAAAGGTCAGATAGTTGGAACTGTATGCACCAATTCATTATAAAGGGCAACATCCAATCAGGAAACTCCCAAAAGTGGATTCATTACGTGATTCACTCATGCATGGTGTCCTTCATCTGGTGTAATCAGAAGTAGAGTTCTGACTGAGGAAGAGGTGCAAGTAAGTAAATTCAGACAATATCCATTACCAAATATAATCTGCTCTCCCCTGTGCAGATACCATCTTTCCACAGTCCTACAGGAACAATACAGAGGATGTGCTTGCGCTGTTATTCTTGGACTGCTTTGCTATGGAACTCATCAGATAAGCTGGAACACTCCGTGCATAAACGCATACAGTATACTGCATTAAGCATGTGTGTGTGTGAGAGAGACACAAAGAGAAATGAACCATGCCACTACATAGAAATGACTAGAGGGGCAGTCTAAGAGTGCGTACCTCCACCAAGGCTAACACCCTCCTTGCCATGTTAAATAAAAGTGAAACAAAATTCCAGGATCTGCCTGTTTATTTGACTTCACTCCAAAATGTAATTGGTTCTTACTTGGGTTGCATTCCACCTCGGCACAAAGAGTCATGGGAAATGGTTCAATCGTTTTTGGGAAATCCTGCTAACTAACAAACAACCTTACAAACAAATGCAGATGGAAACACAAGCAGAACACTCCAAGAGTGCATAACTCAGCCAAGGCTATTGACCTGTCTCACCACATCAAAGCAGTGTTCCCCAAAAATTGTCTGGACATTGGTGACCTGCCATTTTCTAATATGTTCTGTTCTGACACAAATTTTTATCAACGATTTGTCTAAATTTCACCATGAAATCTTTTATGCTTTTGAATTGTTAGCTACCTGGCAGCTAATGATTTGTTGGAAAAAATATGAACATTCAAGTGATCATCTTTACTGAATAGACTATATTAATAGCAATGGCAGTATACCAGGGTCATACCTTCTTCGTTAGCCCATATACTTTTTCCAGAAAAGAAGTAAAAACTGCAGTGATTTTATGTCACCCACTGATGTTGACATCATCCCTGCTGCAGAGCCAGAAAATGTTGCGTCTCAAACACTCATTGCAAACCATTGTAAAGATGCCATTAAACCACTGATGACAAAGTATCTTTAAGCGTCAAGGGTGAACTGAGCTGACCCTGGTGATAGGAGGAAGTGCTCAGTGTGGTCAAACTTGCCTCCTGCACATGTGTGTAAATGTACATGTGAGTGTTCTAGTATATAGCCGTCCTTAAGGATTTCGACCTCCACTATAAGAGCCTTTGGCCATAGCAGTGCAGCTGCATTATGAGGTCAAATGTGTGACCCCATTCAAAAGGATGAGCTGTGTTTTCCTTTAATAGACACAACATAGCTCCGCATCATGCTCAGAGTGGCCTTCTGCAATAGGAACAGATTAGTGCCAGTTAAATTTGTTCCAAATTCGAAATTTAATTTGCTGTTTTTGAAATTTGTCATTGAAGGAAATTCGTGTGTTTAGATGAATACAGAAGATGCATGTCCTACTGCTTTTCGAACAGTTATCTGAAGGTGTGTGTGTGTGTCGGGGGGTTAGTGGCTATTGATTTAGATGGAAGATCACTCTATTAGTCGATAGCCATGAGGTTAAAATAAACCTTAAAACCCCCTAGTTTGATGTTTGTTGTGATCAGCACATTATCAGAGGTTTAGTCATTTGGGAGGAGGCACTCTAACACTGATGAAGGTGGGTGAGTAGTTAAACAAGTTGATGATAAGGCTAATGAGAAAAAGTAATGATCTGTTTTCACTTTACATTTATCACACGCAAAACTCTTGTTGGAAAATGAGGAATAAATGGTAGAACTGAATAGAAATAGGTGTGGTCCACTTATTATAACCACAGGGAAATTGTATAACCTGCACTCAAGGTCAACAACGACAGACCTAAACATCCTAAGCCTTCCAGGTAAAAGACATTCGAATCTGTTTTGAATGTTGAGTAATGTAAAGTCATACTTTGTGTGCTAATCTTCTTGTTCATATGAGCCAATTTAGTGGGAAGGAAGACACTGTCAAAACTTTTTCTTACACAAATGTCCCGTTACTCTTTCACATTATTGAGGAACAGAAATGTCAGAATAAAGAATAACTCCACTTCACTATCAACCCACAAGTAGTATTATTCCCTCCTTCCTCTCAACACCATTGCTGCAACCAGTAATACAAATATTTTCCTGGGCAGGAGGAAGACCCCTGTTCTAAAAATGAACGTGTGTTTTTTTCATGTAAGATCAGAACAGAAGATAAGCATTAGACAGAGGTAACTCGCCATCTCAGGTGGTCACAAATGATCTAGTGATGTCCGAACCTTGACATCCCTGCTGGTCTGTGTCTTGACATGCAGGTGGGGTGAACTGAAATGATTCATGATGTCTTTATTGGTGCCCGCACGATGTTGCCAGTAACAGCTCTAATGTGGTGATGAGTGAGCTTTTGATTTATCTTGATCAATACACATTCCAACCCTCACCTTTGGTCATCGGCTTTATGTAATTACCAAAATGTTTCATGCAGCAAAAATGACCTCCACTAATATTTCCTCAAAGGAAGTCAAGGCAAGGTGAGGTCAGGTGTCACACAGGAGCTGATGGTAGAACTGTTGCTTAATGGAACCAGTTGAGATGGTTTGAACATCTGACAATTTCCTGCGGGGGTATGCCAGAGATGCCCGTCTGGTGGGACATTTCTGCAGAAAATAAAATAAAGTAAATAAATATCTTTTATTATTATTCAATCTCATATTTGGTCATTTTTGTTGAGGTGGTTCTGCAATGTGTGACTAACTCAAATAATTTACAGCTAAATACCAGCATTTTCCAGTAAATTAGATGGAAAGGGAAATTCATAGCACATTTGTTGCATTAACAAATCATTTGCAAAAGAAAATAATACATTTCTCAGTTATTAGGTCTTTATGATTGAGTATGTTGAGGTCAAGATTTTACAAAATTATAGTAACTCCCCCAATATAGGGGTTGTTTTGCACTAAAACATCAAAGTCCTATGACATCTGCATCTCTTTGATGTTGCACTGTTTCTAATCTTAACACATTCATATTTCAAATTCAGAAATAATAATAGTGCAAATCTTGATATCCAACCACTTTCCAGACTCACCTCTGATTTGTTTTACAGAACCAGCTGAAGTCAGTCGAAGCAGGGTGACGGCGCTCCCTATTCTTTTGCCTGATAGCCTGGAGATCACTCTCACTGCTCCTCTTCAAGCTCATTATCACGGTTAAATTATTTCCTCCCACAAGAACGTTAATTAACACACACGTCCAGACCACGTCTGACTGCACAAATTGATTACAACATCAGAGTCAGTGTGTGTGCCTGGCTGGCCACTTCAGGAACAAAAGGCGATTGGCCCTCATTGGGACCAGCGAGCCTCTAACGGCAGCAGAAACATATTACATATGCCACACAATGTATAACGTACGACACACAGTGTATGTGTTTATGTGTATCTAAAAAAGTGTGGCACATGTTTTCTATGTACATGCTAATGGTGGAACAGAGGTAACAGCTTCAACAAGGGGATCGTAGTAATCAAGAGGTATCACACACAAACAGGAAACAGAAGTGGCTGCATGGTGAGACATACACACACAATACATACACTCACAGGAGCACACTTTAAACTGAGAATGTGAATTATGTCACAAAGACAATGCAGGATGTGTGATTTCAGGTTTGGCCTCAATCACCAGTGGTTACTTCAGTCGTAAAGGGGTTAATTAGGGGCTGCAAAGACAGGCCTGAATTAATTGCTTGTGACTTTTCTGAAAGAAAATAATGAAGGCGGAGAGGGGGAGTGGCTGTGACGTTTTAATTTCCCAGAATCGGCTGACAGTGTTGACCTGTATGGAAGTAAATCAGTCTCATCAGATTTTGTCATTTTAAAGGCTTTGCATTTCTAGCACTGAATTATTTAATGTGGAAATTATGCATTTGTATGTTTCGCCGCTGAATTTCAGTCTTCAAATTATCAAAGTATAATATTCAACTGCAAAAATTCAGATGCAAAAATTCCGTTGCAAATTTTCTGAATTAAGATCCGGGATATCAGGAAAAGCAAACGATAGTCTCACATCGAACCAAACCTCTGACCAATCAGGTCATGTGTCAGTGGTCATGTGAGGTCAGGTGATGCTTGCGACAACGAGAAGCACCATACTGTCAGATACGCTACTAGACCGGCCATGGTATAGAACCAGCATGAGGTTTGGTTCAATGTGAGACTATCGATTGCTTTTCCTAGTATCCCGGATGTTTAAAAGCTTCAATGGATAAAGGAAATGTTGTTGGGGCAGTGTTCCTAGACCTAAAAAAGGCCTTTGACACGGTAAACCACAGTACTCTAATGAACAAGTTAAAATCGTTCAAAATGTCATCAGAAGCTCTGCAGTGGTTTGCATCTTACCTGGAGGGGAGAGAGCAATGTGTCAGGGTCAATGGGGTCAGGTCCCATCTGCGTGCCAACAGCATGGGTGTACCGCAAGGGTCTGTACTTGGTCCACTGTTGTTTTCTATGTATATCAATGACCTACCAAACTGCTGTCCGGGGTCCAACTGTCAAATGTATGCTGATGACACTGTTATCCATGTGTCCAGTAAAACACCCAGCTTAGCAGGTGAGCACCTGACACAAGCATTACTCAGCATTTCAAAATGGCTTGAGCTGTCTCAGTTGACCATTAATGTGAAGAAAACTGTCTCTATGTGCTTCTCCATCCGTAATAGGCCTATCACCGATGTTTTCGAGGTACGGATCAAAAATGAATTAATTGAATCAGTAAATGAAGTAAAATATCTGGGCATCATCCTGGATCAGAATTTAAAATTTGTTACGCAAATTAAGTATGTTGCAAAAAAGGCAAAACTAAATCTAAACTGTTTCCGTTTCATAAGAAGGGACTTGTCATGTCAAACGGCCAAATTATTTATGCACGCTATGATATTTTCTCATTTGTCATACTGTATCACATCATGGTCACAAGCTTCTTCTACTGCATTAAAACCTATCTTCTCAATATACAAACAGACAATAAAAGTCATGGACCGGAAACCCATGAGATGGCATCACTGCGGCATTCTAAAAAAAAAACACAACCTTTTCACCTTTGATAACTTTATTAATTTTAGTCATCTTCAATTGTTTTTCAAGTGTGTAAATAACCATGTGTCACCACTGTTGTCTGAATTGGCCATCAGACGTCAGAGCTCTCGTCGGGCAAATACACGAGCCTCCATCAATGGTGATTGTCTTGTTCCCATGCACAGGACATCTTTCGGTCAGTCTGTCTTCTCTGCAAAGGGGGCAAAACTATGGAACCTCTTGCCCACTAGTCTAAAACTAGAGACTAACAGCAACACTTTTAACAGAGAACTAAAACAACGGCTCAAATCAAATCAACAGTGCTCACACAAATAATTTACAACTGGTTATTGTTTGATCATGCTGCCTTTGTTCTCTACGTAGCCTATATATATATATTCAACTCATTATATTGCTGCTCTGTACTCTACTGTATACTCCATTTTTACTCTTTTTAATTATCACTATCAGTTTTTTATCAGTATTTGATCTTGTTTCTGTCTTGTTCAGTTTCTTTTGTTGTTTTCAAAAAGCCTCCTGTGGACAGGTGTTGTAAACTAGCATTTATGCTAATACACTGTAAACAATGCATCTGGTTCGTCCAATGACATTGTCATGTCCATGTCCAAATAAAATCTACTACTACTAATCTGAATTTTTGCATCTGACGTTTTGCAACAGAATTTTTGCAGTTGAATATTATTCTTTGAAAATTTAAAGACGGAATATGGACAGCGAAGTCTCAAAGTGCTTCACTTTATTGGGCAGCGGACGCGTGTTATGATCGTGCATTTGTTTGGTGTCAGAAAAATGGGAAAACTTGGTTCCCTAATGGAATTTGTTGCGTGAACACCAACCTCAAGTTCGAAACATAACCATAAAAGTTTGGAGCATGAGACGTTCTCACTATACTTTTCATCCAGTACAGATTTGAAAGAGAAACCTTTGAATCTACTTATATGCCGCCTTCTTTTCTTTCTTTTCATTGGAAAGAGGTGTCAATGTGTTGTTTACGCTCTATACACTTAAAGACAACAAATGTCATAAACAGGTGCTAAACAACTCAGGAAAAGGGACACTCTGAAGAGCACGTGAATGCACCATGAGTTCTACAAATGAGCTAGGTACGTTGGCAAGTATATTACCGGACTAATGCATTAAGAGGTTTTAGGAGGTGCCTAGACTGAGAGACAATGTAGGAGTAAATGAGCAGCTTAAAGGGAGTGAAGTAGACAGGAGAGGTGAGTGTATCTGAGATGAACAGGAAAGCTCTTTGCATCATGGGTATTTTTTATATCTCTTCATTTATTTAAGTCAAGGTGCATTGATGGGCGACACGCCTGAGTGGCCGTGAAACAGAGTTGGCAAAAAGCTGATGGGGGAGAAAGAGAAAAAGAGTCCTTCATCCATTCACTCTGTCTCTCAGGTTCCCTCTCCCTTCCTCTGTGCAGTACTGAAAGGCTCATCAGGACTTGTCATCGCTCTAATGAATATCATTTAAATTGCTTTGTGTATGGGAGTGAGTTTGGATGTCGATTTAATTTGCGCATGTGTTTGAGCTCTTGTGCTCGGCGGGGCGGACGGACGGAGAGCGGCAGCCCTAATGAAACGCCGGCCTCGTGACAGGCTGACGAGGCCCGACCCGATCAGATGCCGTTGAAAGGAAATTTTGACAGGGCGGCGGAGGTAGGGAACACACACACATACAGTCACACACACACACACACACACACACACAGAAACATGCATGCAGACTAAATGGAGAATAAAAAGATGCAGGAACTCATACATTTACACACACACACACACAAACACACACAAAGATTAATACACAAGATACACACCCATGCAGGGATAATAATGTGTTGCTGTTCATATACAAATTTAAGCAACACACGTTTGGAGAGAAATATCGGCTCATGTTTCAGGAAATAAACTGAGTTGCAGCTAGGTTTGTGTTATCACAACATCCCAGTACCACCTGTTCTAATTTGCAGATCCTATCTCCTTTTAGCGCAGCTCTGCTAATGATGGCACCTCAGTGTCCCTGAGCCGGGGGACTATGTAAAATAACACCCACTTTACTCTGCTCAAGACGAGCCATAGCAGGCTATAAGCATGGCCTTATCAGAATGAAATTACAATAAATGCTGATGCCGTATTTCAGCAACCCCCACTTCAAATCCTCGTGTGTGCACTCCCACTGCCGCACACCTGGTGAAATATTACAACCTTTCCCAAAGCAAAAGATATAAATCCACATTGAGGAATTGCAAAAACAGCACAAAGCATTCTCATCTAGTGAGGCGCTTGTGATTTAGCATCGCAGGTGTATCCAGAGCTCTCTCTCTCCCTCCCGTCCCCTCTCGTACTCGGCCTGACACACCAGAGAGCGTGGTCACGCAGCACCCGCTCAGCCGCAGCGCCCTGTTTCATTACTATCACCCAGAGGTTTTTTAATTGAGTCAGATCCAATTATGAGCCAGCAATTAGCTATTAATATAATCAATTACTCCTCCATGCTTGTCACATCAGTATGTGATGCAGATGTGGAACGTGTGTACAGTGCATTCAGTGCATTACTAACCAGATTTATCCCAGTCACGGTGGGGAAAGGGCTCAGGTTTAATAGAAAGAATATTAAAATGATGCAAGTAGCTAGAAGAAAGGAAGAGACAGTGTTACTACTCAGGAGTGACACCTGTCTGTGGAAGAAACCTCTGTGTGATCAAACTGCTCCTTCTCTGTCTCTACATGGGTTTTACACTGGTACAAAAAGTGGAACTGATATCAATCAGTCATGTAAGTACCTTCACATGTGCACAAGAAATCTGATTCCTGGGAGAAATTAAACAATGTGGCTAATTTGACAACGTGTTTAAATGCACTGTAGTAACCTAGTTATTGAGAAATCCAGCTCTACACATAGTATCAGTTCACCTTCGTCCCTTACCTGTCTCCTGTTTACAAATATAAAAGTTATAGATGAGAAACAGAGTAACGCAGAGATAAGACCTTGACCAGCTGTGGGCACACTGATGAAAACAAACAAGAGATAAAAACACAGCAGCCTCTTTGCATTGGCCTTTAGTTGATTTCAGAACAGAGCATCTGTGCACGTGTAAGTGAGTGCTATTTGTGGTTTTTTGTAAATACATTTCAACGCTTTCTTGAAAATGTATTTTACTACTACGGTTGTTGATCCGGAAAGTTGTATTACTATACTCCAATCCTATTGTGACGTGCTCTCTGTAATTTATAAACAGTTTTAAATGTTCTCCTTTTTTTGTCTCTATAGCCTCTCTGCAGCTGGACATTTTTGATCATACACTGCTGTGTGACACATCAGTGGTTCTCATCAGCAGCCATCCTGAATAACACAAATCTTGCTCCTGAGGCACAACATTTTCAAATGAAGATGCATATTTGAGTTGTTACAAATGTTTATAATAAAGAGAAAATCTCTCAGGGAGAGAGAAACAAGAGAGAGAGAGAGGGAGGGAGGTCCCTGACAGTCCAAGCAGCCGGGCAAGTTAAACAGACACACATAATAGGATATTAAACTTTAACTACCCCATATTCATTCCAATCATCCAGGAGAGAAACAGCCAAAACTTCGGGCTCCAAATTTCATTTGTGCCTCATTGGAAAGGTTGAATTTATGAGGCCTTTTTGTTAACAGAGAGGTATGAGTCGGATTAAAAAGTTCTCCAGGCCTCTCTCTCTCTCTCTCTCTCTCTCTCTCTCTCTCTCTCTCTCTCTCTCTCTCTCTCTCTCTCTCTCTCTCTGACATACGTCTTCATTTGTGAAGGCTCAGCTCATGCCAGGGTGGAACTTTCATTGGCAAGAGCCCAGTTCCCCCAGGAGAACTGTTAAGCAGTGCACAGGAAATAAAAAGGAATGCCAAGTTACTTCCTAATGTCGTGAGTGATTTCATTGCCTCAGACACAGGACTAATTTAGGGCAAGTGAAAGAATGGGATTTCAACATGCAAAACAGCAGATAACTACCCAGCGAACCGCAGAGCAGAATTCATGCAAAACTGCATTCATAAATGCAAACAAATGGGGATATTTAACTGCAGAAAGGTACAATGGAAAATACACTTAAATGCCTGACCTCCTGAAGGCAACTTCTCTTTGGAGTAAAGCCTGCTTAAAGGGCGATGTGTTAAAAACCATGCAATTAAGAGGGACTTGAAGGGGAGGAGGAGGCAGAGAAATGAGATCTCATTGTGGGGCGGACATGAAGCTTAGATGATCCTATGATGAGGCGAGCACTTGTCAGGACAGTGAGGTCGTTGCCAGCCAAGCTCTCTCTCTCTCCTTTTAACTAACCTGTGCATCTTGACAAGGCAATCAAGTCCCTCCCCAAGTGTAATTAAATGATAAGTTCATATTTGAGGGACAATTGTGAGGCGGCTGATCGGAGGGCGCTGTCACGGCGAACTGCTGGCGTGACGAATACCCTTATTAGCAGAGGAACAGGGCTGACCGGGAGAGAGAAAGAGTGTGTGTGTGTGTGTGTGTCTGTGTGTTGTGTGTGTGTGCGTGATTGCATGTGTGTGTGTGTGTCAGGTAGAGAAGGTCCACTGTTTCGTATTCAGACATGCCCTCTATCAGATGAGAATATGCATAAATGTTGGTGAATGATGGCAGAACAGACACACACCCTCACCACAGCCCCCCGCCAGTGATCGTTGAAGATATGCCCACAAAGGGCAGATGGAGGTAAAGGGGACATGCACTCCAGCGTGTCAGCGCAACATGCATCTCCCTGTAAATCACTGAAAGATGATGTGAGCTCTGCGTCCCAGCTGTTTTATATGCAAACGGATTTTCTATGCAAATGTGTGTCGACAGCTTCAGACACACTGAGCAGGAGAGTGGCCCAGGTGTACTGAGGGAAGGAGACTACAATAAAAAAGCAAATAAATAAATATCTTTTTTAGTTTAAATGACAAACAGCTGATTTGGGCATGAGGTTTGTTTAAGCAGCACTACACCACTGATGTTTGCTCCCCCACTTGTCCCTTGTCTCCCCCCTCCTTCTATCCTCCCTAATGCTGAGATCAACTCTCACAACGGCAAAAAAAAGAAAGGTGCTTGGCAGACGCAACGCACCTACAGGTCTTATGAAAGGGTTTGCAAACATTACACTATTCACAAAATGTCCTCATCAAAAGCAGCGCAGCAGATAGTGTTTTGTGTTCTTTTTTCTCTGTTGGTGTCTGTGTGTAAGATATATCCCCTCCCTTTCCTTTCAAGGGGTGGATCACGAAGTGTGTGCTTGCTTTAATCCTGTGTGTGCGGCTCGGTGTAGTGCGGGCCTGCTCGCAGCATGACTCCCATTGTGGCGTTTGCTCATTGTGTCTGTGGAATAAAGCTGCCTCTGTTGTCTAGCCAGCTTCCTGCTTCAAACAGCTCTGTGGAGCTCTCGCTCCTCCCATCCTCCCCTTTTCTCTCTCTTTCTCTCCCTGTCATTCATCCTCTCATCTCAATTGTTTACCTCTGTCCTTTTGGTCTATCTCGCTCCCTCTTCCTTGATTCTACAACTGCCCCTCCTTTCTTCCCCGTCTTGTGAAAACAAACCTGCTCTTTTGAGCCGAAGCTGTACGGTGAGAGGGAGGAGGAAGGACGGTAGGAAAGCTTTTTTTATTTTTGGAAGAGAGCTGTGGTTTAAGAAGTGAGGGGATGAAATGAAACCAGCAGCCAAAGAAAACCAAAGACCAAAGAGAGGGAAATGAACTGACACATATGGCACACAAGCATGACTCACTTTGCATGATTGCTTTTCAATGCTTGAGTCATTTTCTTAGCTGCCACTTGAGCTAATAGTCAAAGTCTAATGTTCATCTGGGGAATATCTGAGACAAAACCGACAGAGAGTGTGCAATGCACACCGATACAAACTGGGAAAGGGCGGCAAACTCCACAGGTGATACTTTTCTCTCGGCCCATGACTTTTTGTAAAAACTAAGTGGCACCGCAGTAAAGAAACGGGCTCCACTTCAGATTCCTGCTTAATAAATCATAGAGCGGAGAGGCTTGTTAAATTGAACTTTATATAACTTCTGTGTAAAGGTCAGTGCTCTCTTCGTCTGAGGTAATTTAAAGATTAGAGGAGTCAGTGTTTCCATCACACGCACTCACACACATTTGGGTTAGCATGCACAGGTATGGACACACACACGCGCAACACTCATATAAAGCATTAGGCCTTCGGAGAGACAGGAGCTGAGGTGAGACTTTGTTAATCATATCTTCACCCGTGCAAACTAAGCTTGGCGCCATTTGCAAATACCAAAGTCCAACTCTAACTTTCACAGCAGCTAATGATAGAATTTCCAGTCTTTTCTTTGAATCAACGCCTTGTGTGACAGAATAGAATATCATTAGGAGAATGTCCATGCTGAGAAGCTCCAGATGTTGTCAGTGTCTAGTGAGATGGTATGCTGAAAATGTACCCAGCAGTAATTATAGTTAACTTGACGGAAACATTGATTTCAAATTATCAGATTATGTTGTAGCATCCAGTGAGACCCTCACACTGCAAGAATATCTGTCAAGCTCACTTTCAACAGAATTCAGATGAACCCAGGCCTGGGTCGGGAAGCTCTTATTTTGGAATGACCTATAACCAAGATGAGCAATGAAGTAGGATGTAGGGCTGTAACACTGTAGATGCAGTTGTTTGCTGCTCCACTCCTCAATCGATCAAATCACCTTCAGATCTGTCTACTGATCCTGCAGACATCTCTGTCTGTCTGCCTTTATAACGCATATCTCCAGAAGCAGCGTCTTATCGGCTTCACACTTGGCATGGGTATTAAGGGTCCAGAGAAGTGCGGTGTTAAATTTGGCCCAATTTGAACATATTTGTATACAATTTGTATGAACAGGTGACGAGCACTTTGCAGTGAAGTGGTGGCGGGGCGAGTTGAACATGTCTTATTCTACGTTCATGGATAACCTAGCGGTCAGCAACTGGTGGCCTGCGGGCCAAAATCAAGATCATTGTGAAAAAGTAATTATTTGTATTGCACCATATCGGACTGACACGGACATTCAAGAGTGTTGTGGCTGCTGATCTCCGTTTTGTCAACAACATTCATAGAATCACCTCCTCCTTAGCAATTTGTCTTCAAAGTAAAAGCATTTTCTTTGTATATGCTGCAATGCTTTCTATAGAGCTGAATCACAGAGCTTTTATTTTAAAGGTTGGAAACTTTGTTCTGAAGATTGTCTTGATCGCTTATCAGACCTCTGAAATAGTGACATGCAATATATGAAAAAATAACACCAGTTAATTAAATCATTCAAAAATATTTTCCAATTTTCACCATAAACCGTTTAAAAGAAGCTCTGCACACAATGTCCAGCACACAAACAATAGAACCTGACAGTATATTATAGAACTGTTTGAGGAGGACTTACAAGGAATATTTCTGAAGTAGCTCTGGAACATTAACACAGTCCAAGAAAACAGCCTTTTCCACACAGGAAGGATCAGAGCGAGCCCTGCACTCGTCTGATTGAACGGGGGAGGGGGAGCAAACCCACATGTGAGAGCAAATAATTCACTGATTGGCCTGAAAGGTAGGCAAAGTAAACCGACAAATTAATATGAATTGAAATGGTGTTGTTTAACATACTCAGCTTCCTCTACCTCCCCAACCTCTTCCTTCACCTCATGGTGTTGCTGATTTAACTGCAACTCATGTTGATGTAGGGGGGGCTCTTTCAGCAGAATCCACATCAGTGCTTGAATCATTGAGATCTCCCTGAAACCTTTCCACCGAATAATGTAACCACAAAAGCATTCACTCAGGTCACTTTCTTGAAATGTCATTCTCCTGGATACGCTGGAGATTAAATCAGTTGATCACCAAAGTTTGTAAACTGACCTGACATGATAACTTCCTCACCCTGCTCTTAGAATCACGCTAATGTCTTTTGCTGCTGCAGCTTATTCCACTGTCCAAACCTGCTCCTTATATGGCATTTCATGTTGTGTGTGTGTTTATTTGTTGGGTTAGTGCTTTCAACAGGAACATCTGGTGCCAATCAACCAATGCAAGCACAACTTCAGTGCTCTGCCTGAAGTGAAGGAAAGGATAATGTAGTGTTAATGAAATTGGTAATGTACATACAGGGTGTTATTCACACCAAGCAGAAACAAGATGTCAGATATCACAAAATGTATCTTTCCAATGTGTTTCTAAGCTTTCAAAAATAAATACAGGAGTAAAACATATACTCGTAAATCAGACCTGAAAATTGAAAACATTCTCCGATCACATCAGAAGCTATCATTGCAAGTGCATGGCATAACCACTCTTGACATAATGTCATAATTGTATAAAACATGACATTACAGTAGTTCACAAATCACACATCAGAGGAAGCTGAAACTAATAAATAAGAAGCTGGTGAATTCTAAAAAGTCGTTGTCCTCCGTACTGAGCCCAGCACCGTGTATTAAATAACTTAATTGTTCAGTCAAACAACCTATACCATGCTACATGATCTGATGCCGTACTCGTGGTAGGGAGACAAATACAGAGAGGCAGCCACAGAGAGACATGTAACCATCAGGAGAGGAACTGGCAATCAAAGTGACAGCGAGATACAGTGAGAGAAGGAAAGAGAGATAGTGTAGGCTTACATGACTCACCATGCTTCACTCTTATTGGACGATGAAGTTCATTCTCCTCACTTTCATGGTGATGAAGTGTCCATTTCATTTTTAATGCCCAACTACATGTGTTGATGTCTTTTGTTTGTATATTGACAGACCTCCACTGCTCCCTCCCTGCCATTGACCCTCAATTACATGAGGATCAATGACAAATAAAAAAAATGTATCTACATAAAGTATTTTCCATATAGATTAAATGCATATTTTTGTTAAATATGTTTTCAAACTGCTTAAATTAAATATTTTAAAGTATTTTTGATCTCTTTGGGAAGTATCATTTAGAGCGTCTACCCTGCCTAACGCATTATTTTTTTGGTGGATGTGATTGTCTTGACCTTTATTAAAGGATTTTGCATTCTATTGGACAGGGGCTGATATCATTAGCAACACTGGAACAGGCAAACTTTTGTGGTTAATAAGTGACAACTTTCTTGTTTGTTGAGAGGTTAAGGCCCAATCCCATTTGACTCCTTGGACCTTAGCCCCCTCTCCTCATTTTGCGTGTTCACATGTAGGAGTAGGCTGTCCCAATACCTGTTTGGATGAAGGGGTAGGGCCAAGCGTTAGGGCTCTATAGCCCCTCGAAATGGAGATTTGTTAGACCCACACTTCAAACCAAGGGGTACCCAGAATGCCTTGGGATTACCAAAAAACTGGGATTGAGACCCACAAATGTAGTATTTTCTCCATTAATAAGGATTGAAAAATTTAAATATTGAGGGTAATATCTTTGTTTAATATAATTTTAATGTTTTATGGTAATTCTTTTCCACAACAACCCTGAAAAATATGACCGCAAGCGTAAGAATGCTTTGCCGATCTTTTTTTGCATGATAATCCCGTAATTTCACATAATTTCATGTTGCATCCCGAACGGAGTTCTCAAGTCTGGTCTCATGTACAGCTGACTTCTCCTGCATTGATTGTAACTACTAGTTGACTTGGCCATATTATTTTATACTGACGAATTGTTTTATACCTTGTATTACTGTATATATATATGCATATTTACTTATTCTTATTTATTCAATGTATTAACTCTTCTATGTATCAACTCTTTATTGTACCCTCGGCACCATTGAAAATGAGGGTCTTATCCCTCAATGTGTTTTCCGAGGTCTAAATAAAATATTCAATCAATCAATCCCCCCTCTGTGAAGATACACCATGCACTTCATTTAACTAGCATATAGCAGTAATATCGCTAAATTTAACTGCACCTCTAATAACAAAGCATCCTGGCAGGGTTGCATACAGACCACTGCTAGTAGCCTGAAACTTTGTGCTTTTGATTCATACGAGAAATAATGCCAAGCATCAAAGCTTTTCAATTTCAAATGTCATTGATTTACCTGCATTAGTATAGATGTTATTTGTATTTTATAGGTTTGTCACTTTACAAACTGCAAGCTCATTGTCTCGTCTGTTTACACATGATGATTACTGATGATGTTATGGCTTCTTGAAGGGCTGTCCCAATTGATAGGGGAAAATTTCAACCACTACCCCTTGTGACTCTGTTTCATGGGGCAAGATAACCCTCGAAAACAAGGGGCAGGGGTAGGGCCAAGGGGTGAAATGGGATTGGGCCTAAGAGTGTGACTGGTTTCACAGTTCAACAAACACAGATTATATTTACAACGTGTCCATTCACACACTGACAGGACAGTAAAAGCTCCTGTCTATGATTCTTAAATATTAATCGCTTTCTTTTGGGAAGGCTGCAGTATTGTGTTGACCATGCATCGGCTGACATTTAGCAGCACTTACAACATGGGTACAGTTTCCCTCAGTTGAGGAATTTCCATGAAACATGGGGAAGACTACTCAGGTGTCAGGGTTATAAAATGGCTGTTATTGCTGAGGACACTAGGATGTGCAGTGTCGACATAAGCAGATGAGAAATATGAAAATAAGGAACATAAACCTACAATCGTTCAGGACTGCAGCAACACATCCACCTTACAGAGGTCCTAGAAGGTTCAACACAAAGATGGCGCTTTGTCAAATCACACATCTACTAACAGCTATACAACCTGCACAGTAACATATTTAGCGTGATAGTATCTTTGAATGAGGGCTAAGATCGAAAAGTTGGAAACTGCTCATCACAGCAGTACAGCAGCTCTGTAGGATAACTTAAGTGACAGCATTATAGTTATTTCTTTAAAGCACCAAGGTTTCTCACTCTCCTGAATAGAGTGGGGTCAAGACTAGAAACATTTTCATTTGTAACATAAAACTGCTTGTGAATGCACCTTCGATGTGGCAGGTCAAATTAGAACTGCTGACATAGGCTGTATATTATGGGGAATATTTAAAATGGACGGTTAAGGCTATTATCACTTTCTTTTCTATATATATTTGTTTAGCCCGACGAGTTTGTTTGCAACATATATGTTTATCTGACCGATCATGCCACACCTCAATCTAAGGTATCAGCAGTGACTCTGGTGAGTACAATGTTATTGTGACTGCACCAATAACCAGAGTTGCAGGAATGAAATGAGATAAGTTGGAACAAACCATTGTTCCCTTTAAATGGTCCTACATGAGGGAGGAGCCAATAAACTGAGTCCCACTCTTTAAGCTCTCTGTAGGTGAGCCTGTGAACTAAGTCAGAGAGTACCTCAGGTTTTCTATCTTGCGAGCTAGTAAAGTTCATTCTTCTGGCATACCAGGTGTGAATGAGTCCCTTAGGGCTGCACGGCTTCTAGATGACTAGAAAGAAAAGCAAGCGAGTCGAGAAAGAGACAGAGAGTTTGAGCTCAGATGTCCGTCAGAGTAATAGTTTAAAAAAGCACCTCCCTCCTGCTCTCCCCCCTCCCGTCCCTCTTCCTCCTCTCAGAGAGGCCTGTCACATGCACTTTGCACTGATGGCTGACGGACCGGGCCAAGACACTCGTCTCAGGGCACTTCTCTATATATCGTTAATTTAATGCATGATGACGTGGCCAATTACAGTGGGCCTGCACGCTCAAATAGCATGTCAAAACCTGTGTGTCTATCTATTAGGTCCCGTCTCCGTGCACATTACAAGGCACCTTAAGCCCATCCCTGGCGCTGGAGGAAAGTGCTGACCTCATGGTAACAGGCCTCTGATCCTCTCTCCAGCCTTTTAAAGTCCATAAAAATCCTAACAAGACTTAAACTGGCACGACAGTGAGATCAGGGGATATATGGCTGTATATATGCAGGGATATGTATGCATATATTCAAAGAGCAGTGTTGCTGTCACACAGGAAGCTTTTTACCTGTTAGGGTTTGAAGACCACTAAGGGGGCATGGTCCGTGGTAATGGGAAGGGGTTGGTTGTTCCACTGCGATGATGGGCTGAGCTGGGTTGCCTGCCAGAAAACTTCTCCTTTGTCTTTATCTCTCTTCTTCCCTCTCTCTTCCATTGCCTCCCTCCCACCCCATGGGGTTTTCTTGCTGACAGGTGGGGCTGTGAAGTTTGACTTGGCTCAGCTCAGGCTTTGATACTGTCACTTCCGATTCACTCAAAGAGTTCAAGGCTATCAAGTATCACAAAATGACGATGCCCAGAATACTTGTCAAATTTAGTCAGAGACTAAGTGTCAGAGCGATTGAAGTAGCCTCATGTTGACTTTTCAGCTACCAATTAATCACGTAGAAAAACTGAGTAAAAAATGTTTTTTGCAATAAGAACTACACACAGATTCATAAACACAACAAACCACAATACAGGTCTGACCAAGACCGGTGGTGACATTTAGTCACCACCGGTTAGACCAACTGCAGGAAATTCAGAAAGCATTAAACAATAGAAGAAGAAAAAAAAGCAGAAGGATTGTGTATAGTCGTCACGTCATCTGAATGAGGAGGATGTTCATTTTGTGAAGCCGTTAATTCATTTTCTTCATTTAAATGGAAAGATTAGCTTTTTTCTTTGCACTTTATTTAAAATGTTCAGTAAATACAATGGCTGTATTAACAACATGCCAACGTCAAACTGTCAACAGATCAATCATTCGGTAGATGCAGCCCACGTAGGTAATGATGACAGGGTGTAAGTAGGGGAGCGCGGGGTAATGTGGGACATCGGGTCATGTATCTAGACAACGGTACACATTTGTGGTCATTTGACCATTATGTTTTCAAGCCCCTCCCATTCCCCCCTTGCCATGAAGGAGAAGTTGGTGCTGGTGCTGTGGAAAGTATGTTTTTTCACAAAAATGTGTTTTTTGCATGTAAAAGTACATTTTCTTGCTGTGAACTTAATCCACTTTTGTGTCAAAACAAATTGATTCAGGTAGAAAAACTTATATCATACATGTTGGTGAACTTCCAACATATAAAACCATGTGATGATGCTAGCTGAAGATTAGCCTGAATTGCTAAGAGATTTTTTTTCTAAAATGTTGGCTGTGGGGTAAAGTGGGACACTGTCTCACTTTACCCAACCATGAAGCACAAGTTAAGTTTAGTTTTCAGATTGATAATGCATTAAAAGGTGTGCATCTGCTATAAACAACTACTCTCATTCACCATTCCCTAAATATGTACGACAATGTCAACAGAGCTACAACTCCTCTCACTTACTTTTCCAAAGACATTTCACGCAGACGGCAAGAAAAGACAGTTGTGTGTGTTTGAAAGAGTTCATTTTGTGCATGACTCCACTGCAGTATGCAGTACTGTTATGTAAAAGATCCAGTTGGGTTTTGGCAACTGTGTTATACCTTGTTGTCTGCACGACACAGCTGACAGATACAGTGATAAGAAGACAAAGTGTGTGTTTGGACGGGTGTGTGTTGAGGGGAGTAGAGATTGTTGTGTGAACTTCAAATCACAATATCTGTGCATGCGCACGTCTTTACAAGCAAGCACATAAGAGCCAAAGACCATAAGTGCAGCGATTACTATTTCATGTGTGCTTCTGGAGGCGAGTGTGTGTCCTTTGAGGAAGCCAGACCACTGTGTGTGTGTGTGTGTGTGTATATGTGTGTGTGTTCCTATGTGTGTGAGCAACAGTGATGGGCACTGATCTCTGGAGTGACAGGGCTAATCTCCCCAGTTACTGTCCCGCTCTCCACATCCTGTCGTGCTCCAAGTGGCTCTCTGATCAGCTCGCATTAAAGCTAAACTCTTTGACTGATTTGGAGGAAAATCAAAATCAATTTGCACCAGGGCCCTCCATTCGGAGCTGTCCCCCCTGGGCCCTCGAGCTTGTCACATCCCCTCGGTGTGGGATTGACGTTTTGACATGCAAAGTTAGATTAAAAAAGAGACAGAGCGAGTGAGAGAGAGAGCGAGAGAATGAAGTTGAGGTTTCCTCCCACCCACTTCCATCAGTTCCCAAACCAGCCATGAGATCAAGGTAGCCTGGGACGTGTCACTGCTGAACAGGTTCAATCATGGGGTGTCAGTCAGAGCTGCATGGCTCTGAGCTTCCTGGTAGCTTGACGTCCTGTTATGTAAGCGTTAGCGTACGGTTGTTTTCAAGTAGGGTCCCGTGATACTGAGAGGAAGCCGGCGAAAGGACTCACGAACTGATGAACAAATTAAACCGGCGGTTGACAGACGGGGAAGCCAAAAGAAGGCTTGCGGACAAGCTGACTGACGGGATTGATTGAAAGCAGGGCCACAGAGGAGTGACGGTGCTGACAGACAGATGGAGTGTGACAAGCTTAAGCTGGTGTGTGAAGCTGAACACCATCAGATGGAAGAGGTGACGGCAATGCAACAACCGCAGTGGTTGAACACAGCAGGTCACCATGGCGGCTAAAAGTGTAGTGAAAGGGTGATTGACAGGGGGAGTTTGATCCGAGACGTTTACTCCTGTTTTAACATTTGCATATGTACTTGTGACAGGAGCAGCAGCGTGGAGCGAGTGTGGTGAGGAGGGACAGCACGTTGGATTAGAGTGACAAAACATGGGAATGTAGGATGAGGAAGAAAGAGGGATCAGGTCATGTGGAGGTGAATGGCCTTATCACACTCTCTTTCTCACACTCACACACACACATAGGATGTGGTCCATTTGCACTGACACGCGTAGTGATATCTCTGCTGGCATCGGCAAGGAGATGGGCTGTTTGTTGGCCTTGACAGTTTTGGGTGGGCTCAGTGCTTCACAGCGGCTCCTCCACTGTGAACTCTGCTGAACAGACGTCAATCTCCCACTGTCTTATGGGGATTTGAAACTTAAACAAAACAGAAGCCAAAGAGAGAAATAAAGGAGGATGTGTGGGGGGGTCTACTGAGCTCTTCCTGCTTTTCATAATAACCAAACCTAGGAGCAGATGATTAAGCTTTCCGCCACGAACAGATCTGCTTTTTACTGTATAATCTCCTGCTCTTGTAATGAACTGAGAAACGGTTTGTAAAACAAGCTGTTTGTGCGTAAACACATGGATCAACTTCACTTGATGTTCAGGCTTCATCGGTTCTTGATAATTCCAGGGTTTCAGGCCACCCCCACTTAATTAGCTTGATTATATTGTTAGGGTTTTCTTTTACTGCCAGCATAACTACAGCCACTCTTTTAATTAGAATTAATTATGCTCTAAGTGGAGGTCTTTCAATGAACATTAATATAAATTGTTAACTAATTAATCATCCTGTTGCTGACTGTTCCCCCATTTATTAAAGCTCATCTTGACCTTCCTGCGTCTCCACTGCCTCCAGAGAGTCAGATTTAGAAATGGATGTTTTCAAAAGTGAGCAACTGACACAAAAAGCATGTGCCACTCCACGTATCATTGTCCTAATGGTATTCATCAGGGTCGCTCCTCCATGACCTCTTGGCTAATATGATATCATGGTTGGAGTGTAAGTGAGCCAATCAGGCGTGTCACGGTCCTGACCCTACAGGCAAGTCACGCTCACTAATGGACAACATCTCTGACGTCCAGTACCGTCACGTGGTTGGACCCAGCGATGTCACTGCGCTGACAGGCCTATTAGCCAGGGTAGGTGTGAGTGTGTGTGTGTGTGTGTCCGTGTTGGGGAGGGGGCTGGGGTCATTGACACAGATAGACTCTGACAGAGAGAGATGTAGGAGAGAGAAGGGTCCCATTGACACAGATAGACTCTGATAGGAACAGAACGGTAGCGGGGGGTACGTGGGGCTGGCTGGGTGGGCTATAATATTTGTACAAAAGAGCATCATTTCCCTAAGTCAAAAAGTCTAACTTCATAAAGGAGACATTTTTCCCCCTCTCTGAAGGTGATTAAAATTTTTGGTCAATCTATCAATTAAATAGATTTGTATTTTTGTGAGTTTATTTTGTTCTTTCTTTAATTTTAATAACTGACATTTCAAAAATGGGAACGCAAAGGCTGAGTTGCACTTTACAGATAAACGTATTACAGATTTTATATACTGTTTCTTTTCATGCTTTCAAACAATGGGATAACATTTTTCTTTTTTTAAAACTTTCTATGTGGAACAATAGTACTTCAAATAATCATCATGTTATAAAGTGTGTTTATTTAAGCTTCTATTTATTTGCAGTGCAACACATATTTGCCAAGTAAATTAACTTTGTTGGCATGCCATATTCCGCGGCAGTGGTGTTGACCTACAAAGCTCAGGTGCAGGTAAGGACCACATGCTGTGGCGGTGAACAAGGTCCTGACCCGGTCCGAAGTGCAAAAGTGGTTACAACTTACAGACGCACACATCCATTTCTGATCTCCGATTTAAAAATAAACCTGTTCACCAAGATTTAAGTCAGAAATCCGTGAGAGACTGTTTCTGGATACATTTTAAAAGGGATTTGTAATTTTTATTTTTTTTCTGTTTATCTGTCTGTCTGCTAGACTTTCTGGTAGTTCTACCTAAATTGTGAAGAAGACTTTCAAGTGTACAATATAGTATATTCTAAAAGTTTTTTATTATTCAATATTTTTTAGGAGTTAACTCGTGAGTAGATAAACTGAAAAGATTTCCTTGAAATTTAGATTGATGGGGGGCACATGGCTAAAGGGAGAACCCATTAAATTACGCGGCAGTTCAAAATAAAATGCTGTATTTTTACTTTGTCTACCACAGGATTAATTAATTCTTTGGGTTTCGCGGCGGGAGCAAGGGGCGTACACATACGAAGGTCACTCTCATCTGTAACAGATACTGCGTGACAGGTACACATAAGAGTGAAAGAGCAATTCTCGAAAAAGAGAGAGAACTGCAGTGCATGCTACTTGCAGATACACACACGACTCTAGCTGAAATTATGAGGCCTGACTGTGCTAGGATGGTAAAAATCTTTTGGAATATAGCACGAGCATGCAATAGCACGAGTGAATACGCAGCAAATCGCACAGCACAAAGCTTTACAATGCAGCAATGGAGCAAATCACCAATTTACAGAGGTTATGAGAAAAATAACTTAATGGGAAACACTGCTTTGACATGGAATTATAGTGCATTTCCCTTGGTGGAGGAATGCTATCTTCTAGTTTGTTTAATTTAGAACACTTATTCTCCTAGTTTCCAATTTTAATGCCGCCTCCGTCATTTTTTCTTGACCTACAATGACAACAATTGATTCCAAGCATTAGTTTTTCACCCTACATTGACAGTTGCCACTGCCTTTAGGGGTTTGCGATTATTGTATTAGCAAGTCAATAAAACTCCATTTGAGCAAGGCAAGTTTCTTGCAATGATCTGCACTTGAGTCCTTATCTGACAACTCTTAACAACTAATCCTGTCATGATATAGACTTTGTGAGATACAAATTATCGCCTGACCTGCCCAGGTAACAGAGCAGCTGAGGACAAAGCACATACTCTAGCATCACTTTCAAAGAATGAAGAGATTTCTGATACCATCCAACCTCTGAATGATCATGAGCAGTAAAAAAATGCACCCACCCGAGGGAAAGGGGAGCTGGGTGCCTAGGTCGGATGAGTTAACTTCACTAAGATGTTTTGAAAAATATACAACATCTGTGACTATAATACATAGGACATACTGTGTTTTGTCTTGTGTATTACTCATTACTAACAGACAAAATAATTACCAACAGAATAAATAATTTCACTGAACAGGCTGCCAGTCAACAGTGAAGAGAGACAGGCAATAAGATGTGGTGAGGTTTACATTGACTACACAGGGGTAGATAGTGTAAAGGAATCAGAAATGCAGCTATAAGCTTGACTGCAGATTGAAGGAAGATATGAGTGTGTTGAAGAAAGCTCTCAAGCAATAGCACGTGAACTATTAAATCTAGGAGAGGGAGGGAGAGAGAAATGGATAGAAGGCACTTTTCCTTTTTCAGATATGCCAAATGTTGAGGATAATGGCGTGACATACCCGTAATGCACTTGTGGCTCCAGGCTAGGCAGGATGACACAATCTCACTCATGCTTCACAGTCACAAACACTGGTGTTTCCAAGCTTGGCCAGGAAGACAGCAAGGTTAGAGCACACACACACACACACTAGCAAATAGCTAATGGTTATAGCACACACTTAGCCCCCCTCCCCCCTCATTCATTGGAAGGTGTTGCACTGCAGGTGAGGACTGAAGACGACCAGGACATAATACGAGCAGCAGCTAAATGACACACTTCATCTCTGTTGCTCATCGCAACATCGGAATTTGGAGCTGTTCAACTACATTATGATCACATCAGTTGACTGTGCATGTTGAATAGTTTTTCTGGATCAAATGACTGTCACGACAAGCGGTGAGTGCCAGAGGGGAGGTAATATTACATTTGGAGTTATTAATCAAAAACCAAATGACTTGTCTGGGGGATGTATTAGTAAGCATATTTCCAAAATGAGGAACAGCTGAATGATGATGGGACAACTGAAAACATCCAGTGTTCCAAAGTCAGTAAATAAATCCATTTGGAACAATAAAAGGCCCTCAAAAACAACAAGACCGACTCCAGAATATGAAGAAAATGATAACAGATTAAAATATAAAGTATTTTGAGCATTTTATGGCCCTAACACTTATTCGAATAGTTATTGGATTATAATCCATGGCACCTTCGTTCTCCTAGTTGCTGTAGCCTGCACTTTCTCTGTTAATATGGTTACCCACATGTTCAGCTTTGGCAAACCAGCAGTGTGAATGTTTCAGATCGAACACCAGATTTTAAACTTGCACCAATTGAGCTTTCAACATCAATGTTTTGCTTGGCAAAAGATTTAACTATAACTAGTTTAATTAAGACAAAGACTTCTGTAAGACTTTTTCAATTGCCCATCCAACCAAATAGTTAAGTGGCTGGGACGATTGTTGTAGCCAAATTAACGATGATGTTATGATGTAAAGAATTATTATGTTTATTTAAAATTAAAATGTGATTTCATCACAATGGATTTGCCATTTTTTGTTCTGTTTAATATTTCCAATGTAATGAAACGCTAAAGCCTTACATGTATGTGAATTTTTTTCTAATTAAAAATGAATAAAACTATATATTTTTTCAAGAAATTATGCAATGTTGTTGGTTAACAAAATTTGAATTTGTATATGTATAAAATATTAAGGATTGAGAGCAGGACACTAAATCAGTTTAAAGTAAAGTTTAAAAGGTGAAAAACTTTTTCTGAGTAGTTTAACAGGGTAGAAAGAATGTAGAAACCTCAGAGAGAGCCACATGTGAGGGATCCCTCTCCCAGGACGGACAGAAGTGCAATAGATACCACGTGTAATGGAGAACATCAGAAAGATGTAATCATAGTCCATGATCAGCATCCGCCATGATCAGGATCCGCCATCAGGTTCCACCATCATAATCCACGATGTTGAGGTATAATGGTGCCATATAATTAAGGGCCTTGAAGGTGAGGAGGTGAATTTTAAATTCTATTCTAGATTTAGCTGGAAGCCAGTGTAGCGATGCTAATACAGGAGAAATGTGCTCTCTTTTCTTGGTTCTCGTCAGGACACGTGCTGCGGCATTTTGGACAAGCTGTAGAGTCTTGCAGCTAGTATAACATCTTGCACAGGTTCAGTTGAAATGTTGATGATCCTGCTCACAGAACATGATGGGGAAACGGATACTTGAGTCTTGTGCTGATTGTATGCAGTAGTGGAAAGCTATAAAACCCTGACTGTATGAAAGTAATGCACTAGATTCATATTGCTAATGCATACAATGTCTAATTTTTCATTTGAGAAAGAAATTATCTTTGTGCAAAAGTTGGACAGTCCTTTAGGTAAAGTGCTTAAAGACCAACACTTTTATAGACTCATTATTATCATACCATATGTTGTAGATTCCCTTTAAAATGACCCACAATACACTCTTGTATTTAATTAGAAATAAGACACTTAGCATCTAATGGTAGCATCCAATGGGCATCCCTATCTACAAAAAGGAATGAAGCTGGGCTCAGGTTTGTGTACATTATAGATACTGTAACCATTATCTTCAATGCATCTCACTGAGTATTTATCTACACCTCAGCCAATCTCTTTCATTCTCTCTCTCTCTTTCTCTCTGTCCTTCTTTTTTTGCTGCAGCCACCCATCATCAGTTCCTCCGCTCAATGCTGGGAGCACACAGGCACACTCCTTCCACTCACCAGGGTGTAATCTCTCTTTGTTTACACTGCCAAGGGGTTATTTGGCTGTCTGTTAGAGTGTGACACAGACAGCGCTACACTGTCAAAGACAGCCTCAGCACACTGCAGACGAGCCGATTCTGTATTCAGTGTATCTAACACGTCAGCCCCCACTGACAGTATGTGATGGCCTACAATCACACAATAGGCTCTGAAAGACAGGATCCATCCATATGTCAGGGAAGAAAAAAAAAACATGGAGAATAGCCATTGGCTGTGGTTGCACTTGTCATTTCAGCCAGGTTTTTAAGACCTAATGTTAAAGGAGGGCCACGCTGCAAGAAAAACATGTGATTCCTGTCGCAACCCATTGTTTGCCATGTGTTTACATGGAGATATACATCTACATTCTAACTGGATTGCAATGCCATACACAAAGAAGATTCAGACAGCACACCGGGCCTCTTTGTGTGCGTTCTTACATGTTTATTCTGTCAACAAGGCCAGTGCCAGAATTTTTTAAATACTGACTTCAAGAGTCCAAGATCCCATCTCACCCCTCTAAAATAAAATGAATTAAGTTTTTGTTAGATGGTGATGGTGAATTTTACGAAACAGCAGAAATTAATGTTGGCGGCTGTGTGATTCTTTATAGGGTCTAAATAACTAAGTCTCAAAGTCATGTCACAAAACGACTCACTCAATGAACCTAGATGTATATATTTAGCAACCACATATCTGTGCAATGACTGGAAAATGTGGTTCTATAACTGAATGACCCTCTCCCCTCAACAGCTCAGTGGACAGGCTCACGTGATACTCTAAGGGTTGTTCTAACTGTAACAGGAAGGTGAATTACTAGGGGGAAATTGACTCGCACTTAAAAATAAGTGGCGAGTGTTGTTCTTTACTAAGAAGTCACTTGTTGAGGAATGAACTCCCAGAAAACAAGCTGCAGTGAGAAAACAGTGATGTCCCCTCTTGTCTCGACACTCTGCTACTCAATTATTACAGTTTTGAGCAGCAGTATTCCTCTGATCCAGCAGCATAATAGGCATATGGTGTACTCTATGTGGGCATGTATGTGTCTGTTGTGTAACTCATGTGCCAGTAGATATTCTGGTATATGATGTGTATTTTCATTACTCTAACAGACATGTGCCAACGAAATCTGACTAAAATCCCTGTGTGTGTGTGTGTGTGTGCGTGTGTCTTTAAAAGCTCAGAGACAGATTTCCTCCATTACGTCAATTATGAATTAGCACCTCTCTGCCATCTCTCAGCTCCCTCTCTCTCTGTCGGCTGCTGTCTTAATTAGCCAAACACAGGGCATCAACTCATTCTTCCTGCTGCAGGAGCTCTCCTCACAATCACACACACACATCCACACATGCCTGGACGCACACACATATATATGCACGCATGCACACACACACGATTGTAGACAAAGAAAGGTGTACAGATCCATGTATAGCATGCACACATATGCAGGATGCAAATTTGCAGAGGAAAATATGCTAAGAACACACGCGCTTATACATACACACACACAAATACGGGGAGTGGCAGCTTGTGGGTTTAAATGGAGTGTGGGGACACATAATGAGACAGTCCTTCACAAAGTGCCATGGTGTGACGATCTGTTACAAGTCCCTATCTGGCCTGTTTCAAGTGTAATATGAATCAAGGCCCTGACAGGCCCTTAGCACATAGATCTGTCACTTCTCAAAATGCAGTCCACTAAAAAGGAAGTGGAGTTGAAACAAGGCCTTTTCGTACGAATAAGGGTTTGACATGAGCGACAAAGTAAACACGGCCTTTTAAAAGCAACCATTTGTGTGTAAATGAGGGTTTTATGGTTGAAAATCATATTAGCTGAGGAGCTAGAGTGTGACTAGAAATATGAGAGGATTTTGGAAGATTAGACTCTTGTCCAATTTACGGTATCCTAAAGCTCTACTTATGGATATTTTGATTTTAACAATGCATTAAATGTCTGTGTAAATTGAAAAGGGCCATTTGCCATAATGTCACTGCAGTTCAGTCTGTCTGTTCGTATTGTTTCCAGCTGCAGGGATCTAAAGACTCACTCTCTACTGCCCAGCACATAAGAAACCATGAGTGGATCCAACTGTTGAGAATGTTAAATGCATAAATAGAGTAGTTGGTACGTCAATGTTCAGTTTACTGCTCGTACTGCTGCGGCCAACAGAATTAATGCTATTTAACCTTGGTGTTTCTTTCATACATCTACACCAATTAACCGATAACTTGTTTTTATTTCCCTGGATTGTAGTTCCATGCGGAGTGGCTGTGGAAGGATACCATCTAGCAGCTGTTGTGAATTGGCCTTGAGTTCTTGATTTGTGCTCTGAGTATTGAAAGGGAATTTTTAATTATGACATCTGGTAACTTTTGCAGTTTGTGGAACATTGGAATTTATAGAACAAAGGAAATAGTGTTCTTCAAGAAACAAATTATGGATAAGTGTATTAGTAAGGTAAGGTCAGGTAGGTCCATCTTTATTATCATATAGTTCATCATTTGTCCATTCCCTTAGGAAATAGTTCCTCATATATTATGGATCCATGTGTTATTTCTGTGCTCCAGGAAATCTTTAAATTCTCTGATTGGATATTTTGGTCTCATTTAATGTGTGTGTAAGATGTCAAATTATAAGTTATTACAAGTAGGGATGCACCGATATATCGGCCGAACATCGGTAGCGGCCGATATTCGCCTCGTTTACTGATATCGGCTTATCGGTAATAAACTTGACTTTCACCGATATCATTGGCCGATGTTCATATTTGTGGTAAAACCGCTGGGCACGTGCCGCGGCTGGGGGAGCAGTCGCTCCGTCGCCCTCCTCTCCGCGCCGCCGGAGGCTCAGTGTGCGGCACCGGGAGGTCCTCATCCGGTGGCACCTCACAGCGCCGGCGCGGAAGGCGGGCCCGTTGGAGGGGACCGGGTACGCGGTCAGCGGCGGCCACTCTGGACGCGTGTCGGGCCCTTCTCGCGGATTACCTCAGCTACGGCGACCGCTGGGGGAACCCTCCGGCTGGCGCCTAGCAGCTGACTGAGAACTGGTGCGGACCAGGGGAATCCGACTGTTTAATTAAAACAAGCATCGCGAAGGGCCACGGTGGGTGTTGACGCGATGTGATTTCTGCCCGACACTAAAAACAGGTAACACTGAGGAGGGCTTGTTAAGTTATCTTGACTCACGCAGTGTAACTTGGTGTAAAAAGTATGAGCGTAGCGTCTGTTTAAGTACTTTATTCTCATGTGCACCAGCTCTATTCATCCGTCTCATGCACAGGTAACAAGGGAATTGACAACATACGTTATACACACAGAAGCCGTAACACATCTAATAAACGGGCAATACTGCTACCGTAAATCAATGAGAAGAGCGTTCTCTATAATGATACTTTAACAGGGCTGTTTTAGACAGGGTAAAAAGGTGCTGTTTTAAATTATCCTTGTGGTATTTTGACCAAAATATGTTACAGACATTTCATTAAGATCCCAAGGAACCATTTCAGCTTGCGGTAAAATGGGCATAATATGTCTTTGTTAAATAAAGTTTAGTTAAATCAAAGATTGTTTCATAAATCTGATTCAATTTGTGCTCATTAAAAGATAAGAGTGATGAATAGTGCTTTTTAAATAATGATTTAATTATTTTTCTGGCACAAAAGGGTGAATGAATAACAACAAAAAGAAAATAAACAAATATCGGTATCGGTATCGGCTATCGGCCAGATTGTTATTTTAAATATCGGTATCGGTATCGGCCAAGAATTTCCATATCGGTGCATCCCTAATTACAAGTAATTATAAATAAGTTCTGACCTGTTAGTGATGCTGGAATAACAAATTTATGTGGGTGTGATAGCACAATTTCAGGATTATATCATATATTCACGCTACACAAGTTTATAAGCATAGGCACTGTCTTCAAGGGTTAAATCGATTTTTTAAAAATGTTTCAAGACTCTACTGATAAAATGTCTATCTTTCATACAATGTCTATCAATGCTTACTTGGCTGTGTGGCCAGCAGCCATTATCAGTGGCTTTTGCCCTGGAATAATTGTTAGAAAGGAACTTCCTGAATCACCTTAAAAATTGCACTCATGTCCAAACTACGCTGACTACGATGGCTACAGCGCATGCTCGTGTGGCTAGAGCAACAGTCGCCGCGGCAACCAGACTGACAACTGCTTGCAAAATATTTATGTCCAAGTGGAAGAAAACATTGTGCTTTTTTAGTAACTTTTTTAACTCCTAATGACAAACCTCAGTGCATGTGCAAAGGCACCACTCATCAAATCCATCAGACAATAGAGCCATTCCCCATCTACTATCAGTGTGCATTGATAGAAAGGGGAATTTGTTGCCTATAAGGGCCATGTGCTCTGCATTCATGTCCAATATGCAGTGTTCTGTCAATTAGAGACATGCAACAGGGCAGATGCTTATGCACAGAGAAGTGGTTTAGTGGAGTTTGATCATGTCCAGTACTTGGTGTAGAGTTCTGTGGCCACCAATTCAACTGGTGTTCTTCTAGAAGGGGTTCTTACAGAGATGGTAGTGAATAAGTGGCTGTGCAAGGCTACAGAGTGTCAGAGCTGGCTGCTGATACTGAAGGTGCACCACTGAGGGGAACTGGGCCACATTTCATTTTCTGTGTTGGAACCACGCATCTCCTCTCATTCTTGAAAGAGGAGCGTCATGGTCCTCTGTAATGATACACACAGTACTGCCCTTTCTGAAAACCTTTCAAGACCTGCCCACACAATACCATAGCCAAGTGGCACTTGCCCAAAGTGAAGCCTCACTTTTTTTACTAAAATAAAAACATGTCATGAAACTAAACTGGAAAAACAACCAACCACCACAGACAACATCAGCAAAATAATATTGGTAATATGGTTTGCAGGTTAGTGTTAAGTAAAAATGAATTCCTTATCACGAAATGTACATTCTTATTGATGGGGTGCAGAGCACTTTCTGTCCATTGGTCAAAGTAGAGCAGAGTGTGCAAAGGGGTCACCGTCTGCGGCATGGCCTGTGTGTGGCGTAGCCGGCAGTCTGACAGGCAGTCAGGCTACTGAGCAGAGCCTCCTGCACAATGGACTAAGTGAGTTAGCATGGGGCTGCTGGCTCTGTAATAAAGCGTTTAATGGACACACAGCTTCTCCCTGCCTTCCTGGGGCTAACACTAAATCCCTCTTTACTGTCGCTTTCCCAGATGTTACCGAGTTATCCATTTCTCCCATCACTCCGGAGGCTGAAATTCACATAAAAATATATTTTAAGTCAGACGTGTTATCTCAACTACACACACGCCGTCAATATCTGAGTGCATTATGATCATACATGCATGTGCTGCAGCCTACGTTTAATCATATAAGTGCAGTCAGGATTGGTCATCTACATGTAGCTCCTATATGGGTCAGAACCCCCGGTCGCTGTAGGAGGCTTCAAGCCTCATCATATGCCCCCACTGCTCAACAGGTTTATAGACTTTCAGATTTAAAACAGTTACAGAGAAAATGAGGCTGTCTCCATCATTACTGCCCCCAAGTTCCTTCAGCACATAGGTGGTTTAAGTCACAACATCCACCTGGACAACATTCAGAAAAATAAAAGTGTGAAACAATACACTCCCACTTTTCTTTTGAATGAGGCAACTGCATTTACACGCTCAGGGTTACAACTTGCCAAAAGACAATGTTACAAAGCTGCTCCTCATACACACATGTCAGATTTAGATTTATTTGATTATGTTGATGAAATATCTTTGTTGTTTCCCTTATGTGGTACAGGTTAAGATAAATGTAACTTTGATAACTCTCCAGAGATGTAAAACCCTGTCTCACGGTAATACAAACCATTGTGCAATCTTTTTACATTTCCTCATCTCACCTGTACCTGAAACAACATGTCCCCACCTTCCCCACCTATGCAGACATACAAGTGTAATCATTCTCATGGTCAAAGTGCTTGTAATCAGCAACAAATTTTGTTTCACATGTGCAGACAGTCTCCTTTAAGTCAGCTGTCATACTGGACCTGTTGGTCACATTTCAAAGGTCCATATCTACATGTTGCTGGCCTCCCGGGAGGGACTGAGTTTGATTTTCTATGATTATTTTCAAGATATTACACACTGAAAACTAAAAAAACTAAGTCTTTAGTGGTGTCAACCACCTGCATCATCCATTCAAGACAAAAGACACATTCTATGAGATAAGACGTTTAAAAACATGTTTAGACCTTGCACTAGTATCAGGCCACATAACAAGCAAATGAAACCAAACTGTTCTGTATTACGGGGGTGTTTGAATTTCTTTTAGGGCCAGGAATGGTGGGCCAACTATCTGTAACAACTGCTATTATGGTCAATCTAAAATGTTCCACCTCAGCCAGGACTTCACAGGATATAACACAGAAGTGATACAGGTGGAAGCTTCAGATGTAGTTACTCACGGGCAGGATTGATTTGATCTAAGATGCTCTGCTTGTTCTGTGCTGTGCACGCCTCAGATGTGATAGACAGTCGCTGAGTCTCACAGATACACACACAGCCCTCAGGTCGTCAGCGCAGTAACAAGATTTCCCCTGTTGGACACACACTCATCATGTCACTGTATTTCTGCTACAGCTTTAAGGAAAAAGAAAAGAAACTACACAGGAAAACACAATTAAGCCACAAGGACAGAGCACAAAACGCCACACCGTCAAGTAACTCTGATGTGTCTAGACTGGGGCTAATGCACTGAGACTGGACCGACAAGGAGTAATCTGTTTGGAAAAGAGGGGAAAGGGGAGCTGGTGTTTTCAGTGATGCTGGTAACATTTAGCTCACACAAGCCTGAAAGTGTTAGCTACAAGACAAGATCTCAAGGGGACTGTTTAGTTTTTACATCCTTTCTGTCTCTCTTATTTTCGTTTTTCCTTCTTTTTTTGGTTTGGATCTTTATTTCCTCCCACAGCCACTCACCAAGTGTTGTCTGGACAGCCCTGATGAGCAGGGGCGTCTCCGAAATTACACATGTAAGCAGGACAAAGAGACAGTAGGAATGAGGCTGGGTGGGTGGGAGGGAAGCAGCGAGACCGAAGAAGGCATTCAGCAAAATGCAGACGTGTCGAATCTGGAAGCGTAACAAAAATGTGTCTGGCCTAATGATGTCAACTAGTGTGTTCACTGCCCAATCTGCAGTGTGTGTACATTTGTATGTCTGTGAGTGTGTGTGTGTGTGTGTGTGTGTGTGTGTGTGTCTCGTCGAGGTTGGCTTTTTGTGTGTTTCCTCTTTGCCGTCTGACAATCTGGTTGCCAGGGAGAGGGCTGTAGGGATGGGATTTAACCTCCCTCGCCACACACATGTACACTCACACATGTTCATACAAAGAGCTGGTGTTGCAGCTCAACTCTCCTCTTTTCTGCCCAGTCCATGGAACAAGACTCTTCAATCGAGCGCATTTGACACCTAAAAAAAGGGCGACAGTGGCCAGACACGACAGTTGGTGGCACAGGCTAGTGTCTGCGTCTTTAAGGCTAACTAGGTACTAAGGAGTGGAAGTTGGTGAGCGGGCTCTGGAAAAGGTCACACGGAGTTCAAAGCCTGCCGGGGGATGAGTGATGGCTGTGGAGAGGGGGCTCTGTTCCCGGGCCTTGTTCTTTTCTGTGCTGGCTGTCGGCCGGCACAGCAGTGGACTGAGACTTGATGGATTGGCAGCCAGTGAAAGGGAACGTAGCCCCCTTCACCACCGCCATCACCTCCTCCACCAATTCCCCCTTTTCCTCCTAGCCCAGCTCCCTCCAAGCCCCCTCCCTCCATCTCTTGCTTCGGTGCTGCTGAAGTTATGCACTTGTGGATGGCTGAAACAGAAAGACATATGACAGTGTGTGATGATGATGATGTATTTAGTGCTGTTTGATTCTAGAAAGCTGTAGGAATTTTGAAATAATATCATGACAATTAGAAGAAAAGAATTGTCAAAGGAGCTAACTCGCCACTGTTTCCTCTGCACGTATGGGGAGGGGGGGGGGGGGTCAATCCACAAGGAATGTGTGTGTGTGCACGTGTGTTTATGTGAAGTCCTTGAGGAGGTAATAGGTGAATGTGAGGCGAGAGAGGAGGCATACGGCTCAAGAGGGAGGAAAGAAGGGGGAGGCAGGGGTTAGGGGGAGGGATGTCGGTTTGGTGAAAGGTTTAAGTACAGGACATCCCCTGACCCGGGGTCAAGCGCAGAGGACACCCCAGGAGCCTTGTTTTCTTGGCGGGGGGAGGGAGTGGGGTGACTGTTGTACCTTGTAGGACACAAAAGAAGGTCTGCCAAAATATACATCAAAGCCTGCTGACCCTGTCCCGCTTCTGCCACTTGGAAATGGAGGGCTCTCAGATGAGCCTGCCAAGCTTCCTCTAGATTTCTATTCTTTTTATAAATAGTCTATTGAATTCATTTATGAACATCTCACAGCTGTACTTTCTTTTTTTTGTACGTTCATGCATTTGTTAAGCTATTTTACTACAATATAAACACAGATGCATTTCCAGACCAAATTATGTGCAACTGATATACAATTTTATATGTTATAAGAAGGCTAAGGTGGTAGAGGGAGTAGGCCACTAATCAGGAAGTCGGTAGTTAAATTCCTGGCTCCTCCAGTCCACATGCTGAAGTGTCCTTGGGCAAGACAATGTACCTTAAATTAAAGGTCAGTATGTTTAAAGCGCTTTGAGTGGTCGATAATACTAGAAAAGTATTATATAAATTGCAATTATATTCATATTCACAAAAATCGAACATAATCACAGTACATACTGTGATAAAGGACAAAATATGTAAAAATGCCTACTGTTTGCCTTTGCTTTTTAAATATCAAATACATTTAAAGAAAACGTTGTGGTTTTCCATGCTGCAAGTTGAGCCCACACAGTTAACGAGCTAAATCGACTGATCAACAGCCAGGATTAACTTTCAAGATATCGGATACTTATACAAATTTGATCCAAATGTGAGTAAAAAGCCTGCATGTGCTTCACCATAATATGTTTAAAGCCACTATAAAGCAAGCTCTGACCTTTACTCAGACTGGAACATCTTTGCAGCCTATCTTTATTCGTCACATGTGAAAACTAACCAGGAACTGAATTTCTTTCTGCTCCTTGTTATCATCTCTGTCGATCATGATTCGAAGTTTGGTGAGTGAAGCACAGCTTTGCATCATGTCACTAGTTGAAGTACACAATACCTGCATTGTTTGTAGAGAGTGACAGGTTTCACTTGTTTGGAAAAAGTTACCACTAAAACAAAAGAATAACTCAACCAACTTTAATGGATAGTTCAAAGATAAAATGAAAAACCACTTATTATCTACTCACAACTATGCCCATGGAGGGGTGGGTGAAGTACTTTAGTCCACAAAACACTTTAGGAGTCTCAGGGGGTAAACAGTGTTGGAGCAGAATCCAACACAAGTACTGGTACTTTCCAACGGAATCAAACAACAGAAAACACCTAATGTGTCACCATACTGCTCGTGTGGTGTCATCCAAGTGTCAGGAAAGCCCGGTATAAAAATTTGACTCGAAACGGCATCAAATACACCATCGGAGCCGAGTTACGTTGACGCTCACACACCGGAAATACTGCACACAAGCTCTCGCCCAAATAGCACGCGCGGGGTGAGCATAAGCATCACTACATCCGCTAGCTCCACTACTTCCGGGTGCAGACTTTTAGGCTTATAACTTGGTGTAAGCTACGCCATTTTGAGTTGAATATGAATGTCGGAGCTCTCGGACACTTGGATGACACCATACAGAGCAGTATGGAGGCATGTTATGTTATTTTTCTACTGATTTATTATGTTGGAAAAATGTATCACCAGTACTTCAATGGATTTGGCTGTTACACTGTTTACCCCTGAGAGTCCAGTAGTGTAATTTGGACTCAAGCACTTCACCCTCCCCTCCATTAATATTGTGGTGAGTAGATAATGAGTGAATTTAAATTTTTTCTTTGAACTATCACTTTAATTAATACTTAGCAGAGACACCACTTGTCAGTGACAACTACCAGACATTTAGTTTGAATCTGAAACAAATGGGAGTTTCTCACTCTGTAAGATCTTAAATGCTTTTGTCAGTTGGACCAATTCAGACAATCTAACTGTTCGAATAAACATGTGAGGCAACGCATTAAACAACATATGTGTGTGTGTGTGTGTGTGTAAATACCTCGACATGGATGAGGGGACAGGAGAGGGTGGGTGGAGTGACGTTTGGTGGGGGTAGCAAGGGAGATGATTATGCCCATCTGTGGCAGATACCAGGTGTGCAGCACCCCCCCCCCTTCCCTTCACTGCTTCTCCATTATGATGCCCCTACCCCACCACTGATTCTCTCATTGTCTCTCACACACACACACACACACAGAGAAAAAGAGAGAGGGAGAGAAGGACAGAGAGAAAAAGAGAAAATGCACTTACTAGCATACAATCACACTCCATTGGCGCTCTCCAGCTGGCAGGAAAAGCAACAGCAACAGCCGTTGTCACTCTAACTGTTATCGAGGGGTGGCAGTGGGTGTGTGTGCCCTTAAAGCTTGTGTATGTGTAAGTAGGATAATCAGAGAATGCTTTATAGTTTGACTTGGTATGTTTGAAGACAGGGATTTGTCCTCAGAGTAAAGAGTAAGGTCGAGACCATACAATATTAGAAGGAAACCTAACAGTTTCATAATAAGCAAACAAGCTTTCTTCACTTCACGTACAGCTTCACTCACAGATTGAACCTTAACACAGTGGATGAATTTGCTCGTCCCTAAAAGGATTAGTTTGAGCAAGTAGATTAGCCTTCACATTGGGTCGACAGACATGAAAGCAGTATCAATCTTCATGTTAAAAAAAAAGTTGTAAACTAGTACCAAGTGACAGGGATGGGCATTCGATTAAATTGTCTTAATCGATCGTCGGGAGAATTAACGATTGATATTTGATTAATCATTCATATTTTTATACTAAAATTCACTCTTCATAGGCTATATTAAAATTCAGTGAAAATAGAAAAAATACACAGCGTGTTTCCTCATTGAGAACTTTATTACAAGATGAACAACTCTTGTGGCAGCTTAGCCCCGATGATAGAGCTGCAGCTAGCCGCTGAGAGCTAGCTCGATTTGATGGTTCTCGACCTCTCAGTCTGGTTGTTGTCGCGCCCTCACTCCCGAAACCCCTCACCCAGACCCGGGTCTGTCCGGGTTCCCTTCCGCGTGGACTGACGGTCTGTGTGCGGACATGAAGCCGAGCAGCGGAGGCTAGCTCCGGGCTTCTTCCTCCAGCTGCTAACATCCTCACTTTGCTGCGTTCCAGGCGACTCGGATATTCCGACCTCCTGCCGCATAACCAAATCCAGTTTTATCGTAGATGAAAAGATTCTGTCATCGACGAAATTCTTAATGATCAATAATCGATCGTTGATTAATTATGACCATCCCTACCAAGTACTAAATATCACACTTGTATTAAACTTTGAGTAACCTAATGCCTTGACTACAAGAACTAATTGTCTTACTTAGCCGACACTAAGATACAACGAAGCCACATCTTTACATAATATTTCTGAAATAGCATTTCTTCTTCATTTTCAACAAATCAAAAATTCAAAACTAATAACTTATACTTTTATGTATATTGTATTCATGGAGAGTGTATCAAGGAAAGAGTAAGCTTTACTAAACGTCCCATGTAAGTGCTGCTCTCCAGATGTTTGGCACTTGTACAGCAAATGTGATGAATGTGCGTAAGAATGAAGCTTTCTTAATAATTTCTATTGAAACCTGCTTTGAACTGTCGAAATTGTCTTGCCTGCGTGCTTGCTGACAGGAAAACCCACAAGCAGAGTCTTGGCTACAAACCCTCATGCATCGACTTGTCAAGAGACACAGTATATCTCATATCGACACTTCATTATGTCCTTTCCTTGTTCCCCTGCTACAGATGAGCATTTCACTTTGTTCCTAAAAACACAGCAGACAGCAAAATAAGCAATCTAGCTGGGGTAAGTAAGTCAGATATCTTTAAAAAGTCTAAAATATTTCGCATCTTACCTTGTAAGTGCTCATGCTTGAAATAACTAGAGTAGAGTTGAGCTTGTCCTGATTAGCTGGGATTTTTTATTTCTTGAAATGTCACTCCCAATAGCAATAGTTATGATCATAGAACCAATTTCAACACATAACCTGTGTGGAATAGACCTTTATTCTGACCCATATCTTTAGTTCACTTCTCCCTGTTTTACAGTCTTATTACAGTCAGTGTAATTTAACATAAGAGAGGTATTTATTTCGGGATTCTACAGATGTGCATTGTAACTGTTTGTCGACCAGTACATGATAAAGCTAATTTATATATCTGTCTCATTTCATCTCCAATGAAGTGCTTCAGTCAGCAAATGTCCTGAGTGTCTACTCAACAAGAGCTTCTTCATACACACAGAGTAAATTGGCTAAAACAGGAAAGGTAGGTTGATTGGTTTATTTAGTTTGGCATGTTCTGTGACATTCACATGTTTAGTGTGATTACTACCATTTATCTTACCTAAGATTTTTTTAAAGGATTTTGTAGTGTGACTCTACTGCTATGTTTCTTCTTTAAATTTTTCTATTTCGTCCCTTTTAACAAATGTATATCCCATATATTCTTAAATTCTACTTCTATGTTTTTTTCATACAATTTAGAGTGTGATTTTTTTATCCTCTTGCAGTGGCGGTGGACTAGTGGCAGAAACTTGGACTATGGGCACACAGGTCTCTGGTTCGTCTCTGGTTAGACTCCACGGAGAAACAACAAAAAGAAGAACCTGGATTGGTCTGTCCAAAAATCCAAGAGGATTCTCCCTACCCTGTCTAGTGCCCCTGAGCAAGGCACCTTACTCCCCCAACATCTGCTCCCCGGGCGCCGTACATGGTCACTCACTGCTCTGTGTGTCCTGCACCAAATGGGTCAAAATCAGAGGTTAAATTTCCCTACCTGCATGAGTGTGCCTGTGCATGTCTGTGCATGTGTTTGGGACTAATAAATGCATCTTAATCTTAATCTTAATGCTTTTGAAATGTGCTGTACAAATAAATTTGTCATGTCTTATGTTACTTCAGAAGGCAACAACATCTTCAACTATCCTAACGACTGGGCCATGCTGGCTGCGGTTGTACCGTGGTTCAGCCTCAGTTCAGCCTTCAGCAGTTCCATGTCAGAACCTTGTGTTTTTCATTTTTACCTTTGTCTCTCACTGTTTCCACTAAGTCAGGTGGGGGGATTTTGGACTAAAACAGCACTAATGTCATGTCATAATAGAAAGAGTATTTGAGTATTGTCTTTTGTAAGAGCATACTATTGATAAGGCTTTTACATCCCATTATGAATGGCAAACTGACAAAACTGAAAGTAAAGATTTTCTCACCCCTCATCTGTTGCTGTGTGCTGTCTCCCCAGTGTTCCCCACAGTAGCCTATTAGTGATGCATTCCACTGCTTAAAGTCTTTCCAGCTAATTTATTTTTCCAAAGGATGAAGGGTGTGAAAAAATAGTTATGACAATAGTGTGTTTTACGGCAGTCTAAAAGTAGTCCCCGTGTTCTTCCATCAAATGAAACAATTTTATTTTCATAAGATCAGCATTGTTCTCTTTGAAATTCCGCCAAGTAACTTAGCAACACCATGCACCCACATGCAGCTACTGTATTTTTGTCATACACATGAATCATGTGAATCAAAGTTTACCTATACTTTACAACGGCTTTCATACATTTTCTCTTTACCTATGACTGTTGTTTTCCTTACATTCATTTTTGTGCATGCATACATACATACATGTACACAGTGTTTAACAGGAGCATTCATTCTGTCACCTTGCGTTATAGAAAGATACAGTGTAAATAATCTGAATTTTGATAAATGCTCATCGTGGAGAGAAATGGGAAGGAAGAGTTGGAGAGAAGAGCATACAGGGACAGAGAGGGAACAAATGACCATTGAAAAAATACCATATCAAAGTTAAGTGGTTTTAGATATTAGGTTTTATTTGATTGAATCTATGCATTTGACTGCCAGTGGTTTTTACTTGATGCAGTAGATGATTTTGGCTTGATTCAATAGAAATATTGCTTAAATTGAAGTAGGCACTTTTACCATTAAATGTACAGGTATAACAACCATGAAAATATAGGACATTATGTTGTACAGGAAACACACCATACCAGTACAAGAGTTTAGGTTAGGATGGCACCAAGCTTTTCTGACAACCTTAATACCTGTTTGTTTATGCAGTTATCCAATCAGCCAATCACATGGCAGAAGTGTAAAAAACAATAATGTAGTCACAGGTCAGAAGCTTCAGTTAATGTTCACATCAAACATCAGACTGGAGAAAAGTGTGAATTCCGTAACTTTGACCATGGTATGAGTGTTGGTTTGAGTGTTTCTGAAACTGCTGCTCTCCTGGGATTTTCACACACAGCACTCTGGAGTTAAACCAGAATGGTGTGAAAAACAAAAACACCCAGTGAGCAGCTGTTCTGGGGATGGAAACACTTTGTTGGTAAGAGATCAGAGGATATAGCAGACTGGTTGGAGCTGACAGAAAGACTCCAGAAACTCAGATAACTGCTCTTTACAACTGTGGTGAACAGAGAAGCATCTCAGAATGAACAGCATGTTTAGCTCGATGGTTCTAGAACAGCAGAGACCACGTCAGGTTCTTCTCCTGTCAGCCAACGACAGAAATGTGAGACAGCAGTGACACAGACTCACCAACACTGGGCAGTTGAAGACTGAAAAACATAATGAATCCTGATTCCTGCTGAGGCTGCAGATGGAAGAGTCAGGATTTTTCATCAACTGTGTGGACCTGAACCCAGACCCACCATTTATTAGTATGGTGTCCCTACAGTGCTTGGGGAGGTATAAGCCACAGTCGATCCATCATGGGCATCATCGACTCTAATTGGAACATTATTATGCATTTCTTTCTACTGTCCACAAACTGCTAGGACACTCCCCAAGTAGACAGGTATGTTAAGATTATGTTTCTTTAGTGTCAGTTCAGAGTTCTGCATTGGGACTAGTACCTGCAGAAAAGTTGTGTAACAGGTAAAAGATATATTTATATAAAAATTAAAGAAACCTGGGCTGGAAGGCTGTCTGAAGAAAACTGAAACAAAAATCACTGAGCAGTGTTATTAACACCTAAATCAGCTTAATGAAGACTGCCCAGAAACAAGGATTAATTTAACAGTGAAAGTGTTTTTTGTTGTTAGGTTGGACCCCAAACCAGACGCTGACTGTTAGTTTTAGAACAAAAAGAGTTTATTTGCACGAAATCACGGATGTAGGCTGGGGCGGCAGGGTGCTGGCTGGCTCGGGTTTTCCAAGGTGAAAAGAGGACGAAGCAGAGCGGCAAGGCACACGGAAGGTCTAGGCATATAGAGGAAAATACAAAGGTTAGTAGTTCTTCAAACCACCTTTGACCCGTGGTTCTGGGGGTGAATACGTTCTGGGTTGTGTTGCTGCTTGTAAAAGTACCAAAAAGTATTCTCTTTTGATAGCCACAAGCCAGGCAGGTGGTTAAAACGGAAACACATTGACATCTGCAGGAGCACAGATGATGCGACAATTCACAGATACTTTACCAACAACACAACTCAAACACCAAAATGGGATGACGACAAGTACGATAACCGATTTAATGTGTGTTTAATCAAAGGTGATATGTCAGTTCAGGGGTCATATGGTAATGAATCTGGGTAAGTCTGGACTTGACCTGGAGATAATTGTGGTGAACGGGTCGGGTCCAGTACGGAAGGTACAGGTTTGCAAAAATTGACCCATTCAGTGACTCAGAGTGACACCTGCAGACACACACAGATCAGCTTTTGTTCCATTTTTACACAATTCATCACAACTCATCACGTGACTTTTGATCTTACTTTGTGGTTGCAGCCCAAAATGTAACAAAATACAATAACTGAAAAAAGAAACGAATAGTATAGATTTCTGATAATACACACAATGTACTCAATAAAATACACAAAATGCACATTTTGTATCAACAAGTTACTTTCAGAAACGAGAGTAACTGTAATATGTGACTTCAACCCTGGGTGTCCACTCTAGACTGCATGGCAGATCCCAGCGATCACTTCTCTCAGTTTATTTAGAGGAAACTGAGGCTTTCATCTACAGTGCTTAACCTGAATTACCTCAGTGTAATAAATTCAATTTGTAATTGAATTATAAACCTTCTGCTAAGCCCCTCAGATAAGGAGAGGCAGCTAACCAAATGGAAAAATGATTTGCTCAGGTTCGCTCTGAATTATGATATGCAGATCGTCTTTGGTGGACAGTACACTTAAGACTCCAGACAGGGGCTATGAAAGTGATATTATTATCCCTAGTGCCTGTGCAGAATACAGAGAGAGATTCACAGTGTATAGGTAAAATGGTCAGACTGTTTAACTTGATATTAACCCTCTTTTCCATTGCACCAAAAAAAAAACAAAAACGCAAAGCTGTCCATCTATTTGTCTATCTAACTACAAATGTACACATCTGTATCTTTTACTGTATATCTCTCTGCTTCATGGACACATGCACGGACACACACAGAGACTGACAGGGAGGCCCACATACGCACACAAACTTATTGCGGGGCCACAAGCGGAGAGGCCGCAGCTCGTAAAGCAAGAGGTGACGGGCTGATTGATCCCCTGGTGAAAATGGGCGATATTCCCCCAACATCGATATCAATAAAGCCTCTTAGGCTTGAGGCTTCTCAGGGCCTGCTTTTGTTTCTCTTCCGAGTAGAGCTAAGAAAAATCTATAGTCAATTGATGGTGTCTGGGAGAAAGGCTCTATTGGAGTATATCAAATCAACGTATCGGGGGAAGGGAAGGTTAGCCCTGTGAATTAGACTGTTTTTGCTCCAAGTTTAGCAGCAGAGTGAGAGAAATGTTCATTGCCATATTTTCAAGCCATTGGAAAAGGTGGACAATAGACAGAAGGATAGATAAGGTTATGTCTTTTTTAAGGTGTGTAATGACGAGTATGAATATGCTTCAAGAAAAGTGGATTCTCACTGGCCAATGTTAAAGTGGCCATATTAAAATGTTAGGAACATGTGTACCGTTTATAACATCTTCTGAATGTAAGTGTAAATGAGTATTTCTGATCTTGATGACAGAAAATTCTATTCATTAGAAAATAAATATTTCCTTACAGGAGACATATTATGCTTTTTCAGTCCATCCCTTTCCTCTAGTGAGTTAGGATTTTTGTGTACCTAAATAGATCTGTAGATGTTCAACCAGAGAAAATGCTGCTCTGAAGCTACAGTAGCTGATACGTCTGTCCCTGTGTGTTACTACTGTGTTTTGTTAGTAATTAGTTATCAATATATTTAAACCCTTGTGGAAATGGAATTCAGATAATCCACACTTTAGTAACACTGGTTTTACATAGGCTACACATTGCTTTAACACTTGATGGTGGGCGTGCCTGATTCTAGGTGCTACTGTTGTCATAGAGACATCAACTAGTCAGAGCATCTTGGGACACACACGGCAGAGCGTGCTCTCGTCTTAACAAACCAAACCAGCTGCCCATGCAAAGCTAAAGTGAGGTGCATGGAGAGATAAACTCCATCACCAGATGCACGCATACCAAGGTAAACATCTGCCTCGACCTGCAGGGCCTGTATTTAACAAGATGTGATTGGCTGGTACCTGCTGCACACTAGAGGTTTTTCAAATCTTAACTGGGAGACCAGTTAAGATTGTCTAGTGGCAGATGTGACCAGATGTGAATTTTTAAATCCTAATGTCACACACACTGCAACAAAAGTCTTAAAGGCAGCCATATGTTGTTAAAAAACACACAACATCTGATTGGTGACGTGGGTTTCTGCTCACTCACTTCAATTGCCATCCCTTTCATACTACATAAGTCCCCCAATTTCAATCAAACGTGATTGGGCTTTGTTCTACATAAAGCAAAGCTCCCACATACACAGTGCTTTGGTGGGTATAGTATAGCCATAACCAGCCATAACAAGCTGCAAACAAGCTTGTGTTTTTAAGTAATAATTATGTTTAGTTATACCCATGCTGGTCAAAATAATGTGTATTTTTAACTCAGGTTTATTCATTCTTTTGTCATGTGCATGGCCATTCTTTCTCTTCATTTTGCTGCAGTTGAATCAGTGGTTGAAGAGACCCTAAGCAGGCCAGCCTCTGGATAATTATTCTTTCCAATCACTGTGACTGTCTAATTGCAGTCCTGGCTGCTAATTTATGCTCGCCTTTGTTTTCTTCAAGGAACGCATTTCAAAAAACACATCAAACGATTTCTGATATGTAAAGAATACAGAAAAGGAGCACAGGCTGCAGCCGCTTAAAAATAAATTCTTGATTATTTTCATATGATAATAAGTCAGAGAAAATGAGGAAATCAAAAGGGAAGTCATATAATGATGTATGGGCACAAATATGGCACTTATTGTATTTTTTTCCTAGCGTTGAATACATTACCATATATTGCGTGTTTTCATTTGCCTTAAGCTGGAGTTATGTAGGACAGCTTGGTGACCATCATTCACAAGCTGTTATCATTTTTGCACATAGTCTGTCAAGCACAGATCTCACACACATAACTGGCATTGTTTTTAATGTAAATGATGTTGCAATGTGATGAGCAGCCATTAAATGCACACATAAACACATGCATATAAATATAAATCTACATAGATGCAGTTATCCAGCCTAACCACCCCCTTACACACACACACACACACACACACACACAGATACACTGTGACACCAGTGCATAGGGGAACAGCGGTGCTTACTTTGCATGAGGACAGGTAAAAAACATACAAATCCACAGTGGACACCCACTGTAATTGAATGTGACTCCCTCTGTATACCATCCATAGCGCCGGGATCTGGCAGCTAATTGGAATATACAGCTCCCTAAACCACCGGTGAAATCCGCAGAGAGGCTGGGTTGTCAGCCGCCGAAGGCCCGCTGCAGGTTTCGCTATGTTAAGTTGGCATGGGACTCTCATGCTGCTAACATTGAAGACGAGGGCTGGAATGAGAGACAAATTGGAGGCTCAAATGTAGAATGCCAAGATGTGTATATAACTTTGTGTGTCGGTGTGTGTGTGCGCGCTTGTGTGTTGTTTATACATGAAAGAGCATGTGAGTGTGTGAGTGCATGTTTGTGCATGGACTGGTCTGTTTGTCTCCACCGACTCTATTTCAATGTATTATGAGTAGAAAATGTCACCGTAGCTCTCATTGCTGTCTATTGTGATTGCTTTCAAAGACTGTCAGTGTGTCGTCTTTACCTATGCTGCCTCACTGGAGATATTGTGCCTCTCTGTGTTTAGTAGTTTTTGTTGTGAATATTGTGTTGGCAACAACAAGAAGGTTATTTATTATTTTTCTCAACCTTTATGCACTGTTTGACCTTGAATCATCCACTCATGTAAGGCTATAAAGGATGTATTAGATCTATGTAGCATATTGTACTCTCCTGGTATCACTGTCCCCCCCGGGTAGGGATTGGTCTTTTCAAGGCCCTGAGGTATAATCTTTGGTATGTTGAGTGTATGGGTAACAGTTGGTCTCATATGGGCTTGGATCAGCGGCAGTCATGTCAAGACAGGTGGAGCGAGGCCTACAGGTTGGCAGTTCTGAGCAAATACATGTTAAGTGAACGTAAGAGAGGCACGACTTAAAGGAAGCCATCCTTTTTACACAGCACATAAGTGAGTCACTAACTTAGTTCAAAGGCGTCATGTTTCCATCACGGTCACTGGCAGTCAGTTTGTTAAAGCAGTACGTAAATGTCAGTGAAGAAGAGCATGAGAGATTTGTTACTGTGAGGCTCTTCCCTGTGGTCCAGTGCAGACCTGGTTCACACAACTCCAAAAGGTATCAGTGGAAAGGATGTGTGTGCTCTGTCTTTTCTTTGCCAGCACAAGTCTATAAACTGTGATGAATGTCTGTTAATAACTCGGCTGATCATCCAACCACTCGTTTTCATTTCCCTGTTCTATGGCTCTGTCAGGTTCTCACCATATTCCACAATCTCATCAATTACTCAACCAGTAGCCACAGCTGCCAAATTAAAATCCCAAAGTGGTATTTATGTAAAGACATTTAGTCTTTTCCCACATGGTTGATGATGTCTGCATTTACCTTTATCCTTCGTTAAGTGTTTTGTTTAATTCTTCAACTACTACATACTTTTCCAAGCCCAGTTTTATTCATATAGTTGCAGAACGAACCTGCTTTATCTGGATGGAAACACAAATAGGGGTCAGGTTTTCCTTGTTTGTTTTGGATTAGGTGAGGTTACTCATTATTGGCTGTTCAATCAAAACAAATAAACCCCTCCCTTCACTTCTCCTTCAGAAGCTCATTACCATTTACATCACATTACATGTCTATGAGGGGCCATCATTGGGGTCAGCATCTTTTGCCCTAGGACACTTCGGGCATGTGCTGGGATTTGGACTGCTGCCATTCTTGTTGGAGGAAAACTGCTCTACCAAGGCGCACCACTGATCCCAACAAGATGGAATTAGCTACTACAAACATAAGCATTATCTGCAGATAAAATCCAACCTCTATATTTACACAAACTACACGTTCAACAACCAGAATCAGCCGCTACAGTGAGCATCGGTCTGGCCGTGAAGAAGCAGACAGTTCGATACTAATGTACCATTATCACTGCACCACCGATGTTGCGTGAGCCACTGCTCCTCACTCAGAAGTTGTTACGTACCAGTGTGTGGTCCAGTGACAACTTCCTGTGGTCTTTCTAGCGTTGAGACGTTTCCAGTGCCAAATAGTAGTTGTCACGTTCTGAAACAGTAGTGGTGATGTAAGTTATCTTTGGCCACTTTTTCAGGTTCAGGAGTAATAACGATTATTGCTTTTGAGATGTAATAGGTGATGTTTCCCTGTTGTATGTATGACTAGCTCTAAACAGAGGATTAGTGTATCATAAGGGTTTATGACTGTTCCTGCTTGAGGGAGCTCCATCTCACTCCCACTGCCCCTTTACCCCCCCCCCCCCCCCCACCCCCAAATTTTAGCAGAATTTTACAAAAAAACATACTTATTTAATATGGCTCACCCCAACTTTAATTTATCATTTATTGTAGCATCTAGAGAGATAGCTAATGGTTTTCAAAAAGATGATAAAATATATTGGAATCAAATCTATTGATTGATTATATAGAGATTAGGATTATGAGGGTGATTATAGTGATTCCTGAGTTTGAGCTGCGCTTGTTTTGCACATCTCTAAAGAATTTAAACACCTTTGTTTGCTTGCTATTTATCCTCAGTTGCATTTAGTAATCTCTGTTTTTTCCCTCTGCCCAGCATTGTGCTTTCTCAGCCAAAAGCCAACAGCCTTGTATCTATCCCATGTAAATAATGAAACACATAATTATCATATCATAATTGCAGTAAAGATGGCTTTGACAGAAATCATTTCCCGTATCTAATACAGCTCTAATCAAATCTGTTCCCCCACTCACTAACACGACCTCTGGTGATTGAGTTTCGGACATTGGTTTGTGTGTGCCTGTGTGTGTGGTCATGGTAGATTGATGTGTGTCTTAGCTCTCGTACAAACGTTTAAATTCTTCTCTTCTTTGTTTTCCTTTTACTCTTCACTCAAGAGCCTGCATTCTCTTTCATAGGTTTATGCAAGGTTTAAATACTGTTCATCCTTTCATCCTTTTTTTGTAAGTATGCATACCTACCTTGTGGGTTTATTCTCTCCTCTCCCTGCCTCAACACTCACAAATCACATTCTTTATTTGATAACTCACAAAGATGCTGATTAGATGCTGATTAATCAAGGTGCAGCAGTATTGTATGTTTGTATGGATTCTTTCTGTGTCTCTGCTGCTTGTTCCCTTTCCATTGTTCCTTTGCTTGATTGATTGACAACTCGTCAGATGTAGCAAAGCTAGCCCGGTCACGTGACCCAGCAGATGGCTGAGGAGACAGCCGACAGCAGTCACTGTGTATGCAAGCATGTAAATGAGTGAATCTGAATTATCTCATGCAATGGAATGGAATTCCCTTTATACATAAATGATAGATAGATAGATAGATGGGAATATGTATGTGCAGAGGGCAGAGGTAGATGATGTAAGAATAGTCTTAAAGGGCAGATTGAGATAGGCTGAGGATAGGTCTCTAACAATGAGTGATTATTGCACTAACAAGGCTGGCAGCTGGAAGGGATGCGTGTAATCTGATTGGTGCTGGCCGCTATTTTTCTTGACCAATAGACAACTGACCTGGCTATGCCCCCCCCCCCCCCCCCACAGGTCAGCTAGAGTTCACCAGGCTAAGGAACGATGTTATAATACACTCACACATGCACACGCAAACCAGGACAAATACCTTGTTTTCTCTCTCGACGTGTCTAATACTCGGATTGAAGAAAAGATAATGTTTTTTTAAGGTGTTGCTCTCAGCAGTGATTAAATACAATGTTCAGGATTCATAAATATAACACTATTATTCAAATATGTCACATATATGAAGTGTTGAATTTATTTATCTCTTTCACTGAAACCGATGTAAAGTCAGACACAGAGACGAGGTGTAAAGGCACACAACGAGGAAGTGAGATAGAAGGGATGATGAAAAAGAAGAGAGTCGACTCGCATGTAGTGAGGGAGGGCGAGGCATGTTGAGTAATGAGCGCTGTTGCTCCCAGAACAATCAGGTTCTCCATTTTGCTGCGTGTTCCTACCTGATGTATAGTGCGAGCTGTGGGAGCTGCTGTAATAAGACCATTTGGGCTTCTCATTGACGAGCATTAGTGGCAAATGTCTTCCACAGGCCTAAAGACTGCCTGCGGGGCTGAAGAAACGGCCACATTAGCTGTGCCGCTCATTTGGTCCGAGGTGATGTGGGCTGGAGGAGAAAGTTGCTGTGCACACTTGATTAGGCTCTGCAGGGTTGTGTAGCCACATCAAGGAAAATATTCATTTCCAAACATTGGATCAATTTGACAGTCTTTTAGGCTTTTTCCTTCTTTTATTGTTGCTTTTCTTGATATATAAATATCATTGTTTGCAAGTAAATGTCTTAAATGATGTAACATTAGAACCACATTGCCATGTCTGATGCATAACTTAGTATCCCACACCAGAGCAATGACCCTATGTCGGCCAGCATCGCCAAAAGCAATAAAATCCTGTCATGTCTTCAAGTTTATGTCTTCTTCTGTGTTATCTACATGACATCTATTTTTATCCTTTTGCATCTGTTGCTTGTTTAAAACATCAGGAATGTTTGCGCACGGTGAATCTTCCACACATCATCCTGCTGTATTCTTACATGGGTTTATTCTGACAACAATCCTGAGTTTTTGCTTAGTGGCTGGCAGCAGAAACTCTGCAGAGTTTCCAGAGAAACTGACTCGGATATTTAAACTATCTCATACAGCCCCTCCAGATAATTTCAGGAGATTATCTGGAGTTTAGTGCATGTGTGAAAGCACAATATACGCCCAGATTAAAGTAGCCTTTTCACAAATACTGTATGATATTAAAAACATCTTTATCCTTTGTTAAAATATCAAACTGCTCCCTAAATTACTGTAGCTTTGTTAAACAATTAAAATCTCAAGATTGCTTCTCTACATTACTATTTCCTTAGCCTTTCATGTATGTCATAGTCTAAAACCTGGATATAATAGTCACGTAAGAACAGTGACGCTTTCCCCAATTTACTGCCTTTTTAAAGGAAGAACATATCAGGAACCCCTGTTGTGCTTCCACCATTACTGTATCCATCTATCTGATGCAAATCAAGGGCAACTTGCTTTGTACTCAGGTGTGTTTCATAATACAAAACCTGTCATGGAACCCAGGCGAGAGGAAAAGGGAAACAGTGATTTGTGAGATTTCCTCCGAAATAGCGAAATTGAAATCCAAAGAAAACACACATTGATATTCTATTTACAGACCAATCAAAGCAAAGGCATTTGAATACATTTGAAGAGATGGGGGAACGCTTGACTCTTGTCACAAGTGATGGGCCTTTATTGGAGGCTATTTTAAGTGTCAGGACAAATAATTGAAGCCCAGCTTCACATACTGTATTTTGAAAAGATATTTAAATACACACCCTATGCCATTCTGACCAGGGGCAATCACCATTTCAAAGCTTGCTAGGTTGCTCAGCATGCCAAAAAAAAAGAAAAGATGGTGAGACGATGTTGAGATGCTGAAAATGTGATTGAACAAAAGCTCTTTGGAGGGCAGAGCAGTTGCAGCGTACACAGGCCCGAGACAGACAGAAAGCTCAACTGGTCGGAAAAGTAATCAGTCAGATTGTTAAAGGATTATGTTGATGGCAGTGGGATTATCAACAGCATCATCATAAACACACGAATACATGTGCACAACACAAAGTGCTTCCTGCATCTGAATGATTCAGTGGAACATTCATTGTCTGAATATGTATTTGAAAGAGAAGAGGATGAGTGTACAGAGGTGTGTGTTTCATTTTTCCTGCCTTTGCTGTGTTTGTGTGTGCGTGTGTGTGAGTGTGTGTGTGTGTGTGCGAGGCAGGAGAGGAGGGAGGGTTTGCTGCAGAGGGAACAGTGGAAGGCGATAAAGACTCTGTGAGTGGCAAGTGTACATGGATAGCTTCACATCAACTGCCAATATGTTGTGAGGCGGCGGTAACAGGCGAGGGTCTCGGGGGAGGGCTGCGGCAGAGCAGGCTTGCAGCAGACGGAGGGGAAAACAATTTCTGGTGCCAATAACCCCGAGCGGCACAGATGAAAAATGTTTTAATATTTGCAGCTGCTTTATGGCAGTTGGGGTGACAGTGATGGAGTCAATGTCAGCTTTTTCCTTTTAAATGTCATGCTCTGTCTCAGGCTGTCAGAGTGTGTGTGTGTGTGTGTGTGTGTGTGAGTGTGTGTGCTTGTGCCGAATTGATCTTTCTCTCTTGTTAAGTGCCCAAACGTGAGAGAGCCCCACCCCTATTCCCTTCACCATTTTACCCCTAAACCAGCCCTTTGTGCTTGTGTTCCTCCTCCCTCCCCTCCCTCTATCCTCCTGTTGTCCATAAAGACAGTGCACTCAGCTGTCAGATGAAACTCCCCCAAACCCAGCAGCCATCATTTAGATAATCACTTCCTCCTCTTTGCATTTTATTTGGATTTGATTATTTTTCATCTGCAGCAAGATGGAAACCATAAATTACATTGTGTCCCTTATGCGTTTGCTGGAATCAAACATGCCGCCAGAATGATAGACTCAGCAAATGGAGAAACATTTTACAAGATCTTCAACATGTGGACACGACACCCAGAGGTATTCATAATTACACACATGGTTGTATTGTATTCGGGCAACAACAAACATATATTTTAATTGATCTGTCTATTTTTCATTTAATCTTTTTCCCTATAAAAGCAAACATTAGCCCAAAATGAGAAAAATTCCCCAAACACCTTTTATAAATTAGCAATTTTTCCCAACAACCATTCCAACACCCAGATAGATAGAAAGAAAGATAGATAGATAGATAGATAGATAGACAGAAAGAGCAGATGGCTGAGCTGACAAGTCACTGGGAATGCAAGCATGTAAATGAGTGACTCTGAATTATCTTCAGAAATGTAATCCCCTTTATATACGTGACAGATATATATATATTTTTTATATGAGGCATATATAAATTACTCTTTATTAAATTTCCAACTTTAAAAACAGAAATGTGTGTTTCAAAGTGTTTAAACATGCTGATGAAAAACCAAAAGCAGAGAAATGAGCCCACACTCCCCAAAACATGCAGGGTGCTGCAGAGATTTGCGAATGTGGTTTATCCCATTGGGCATCACATCCACTGGCCACACTATTAATGATTTCTTTATCTCCGCTGGCTGTGAGTAAACAAGTTTTGTTCCCTATTCTAAGGTTTTTCACACTAATAATTCTCTAATTTATTATTTTCCAGATACATTCAGTACATAATGTTTCAGCATGGTATATTTACAGATTCTAATAACCATGATAATCTGTTTGATTGTTGACAGGAAAATGTTTTTAAAAAGACTCAGACATTCAACGCACATGATGAAGTCTCCCTACAGTGTTACTGCTGCCATAATTGGCCTCTACAAACATGTCAATTGTGTCTTTTGCTGTGAGTGTTTGTTATTGTTCCCAGATCTGCTGAGGATCCTCTTGACCTACACTTGCTCCCACTTAGAGGGTCAGAGGTCAAACCAGCTACTGCTGGCACGGCCCCTTCCGCCCCCAAGTAGTGCATGTAGTGCAGTGAGGTCAGTGAAGTCTTTTTATGTGGTAATCATGGTCATTAGGATGGTGGTAGCAGGATGCTGTGAAATTTCGTATTTTTCATTTGTTGTATTTGAAATAACTCAAATATGTTTTTTATTTGTAGCCCATATTCATGAATTACAACTTGCCTCATAGCTCTTAACAAGGTGCAACAACCTCTACATTTGGCCCTCGACAAGAGTCCGGAAAAACTACCTGCACAAGCACAATTTCCATTTGTGTGTGGCATGTATTCCCCGCATGAAAATCACTGTTTCAATTAAAGGTGTTGGATGAAGCAGCACAAGCAGGACATGCCTGCACACAGGTTTGCTGGAGGGAGGCAGCGCTGCTTGTTTGCTCCCCTGCTGGGCCTTTCAGCGGGGGACTGATTTGTACTCCAGTGCCAGGCTTGTGCACCCCCACGGGACATCTCACCTATAATAGCAGTTTATAACATGAGGCCAGACCCCTGCTCTAGGTGTGAGGGGCCAGCAATCATGAACTCTCAACGTGAACTGTTCGAATCCCCTTTTCCTGTACATTTTGGGTAAACAGAAGGGACTACATGTTCTATAGATGTGTTGAAATACGATAGCAAATTAAATAAAAATATAGAACTATATTTTTATCTGTGCACAAGACTCGGTAACCGTGTTCACATAATGAAGCACTAATACCTGTGCTGAAACAAAGGAAGTCCAAAAGAATTGTGAAGAAGGATAAAGCAGGTGTCTGTAGTAAAGCGTTTCGAATAAACTTAATGATACAAATTCTGTTATAAAAACACAACAAATACTTCTTTGAAGTAATACATTCTGATACTTTAACTTTGAAATGAACTCATAAAATACATGACAGTTTTTCCGACATGCTTCTTTGGCACTTAGTATTTGTTCTTAATATTTATACGTCTCAAATGTGCCTAAAAAACATGTTACAGCCATGCAAACCTATTTTAAAGCGCTGTGGAAAATATCATATTCTAGATTTAATGGTGCCAATGCTATTTTATGTCGTAAAAAACTCTCACTGGTCTTTTTGTTTTACTTTTATTTAGGAACTCATGGCTGGGTTTTCAGTGTGTCTCCACTGCGTGGCCTAATTAAACTGCTTAATCAGTTAACGACTCCAGCGAACACAGTTAAAGGGGAATTAAGCACAAAGAGACTGAGGAGAGGAGAAGTGGAAATGCTGAGGAGATGCTTGCTCGTCTCCAGTGTAAAATAAAATTGGGGATGGAGCTGCGCAGAGAAGGCCATTAAAAAGTGAGCCGAGGCTTCTGAACTGTTTGCTGCAGTTGTGCTGAGGGCGAGCGAGCCAATCAAGATACTTGTTTAAATGGGAAACGGGACGTTGCCGCAAAGAGGCAAATTAAAAGCACTTTGCTCTGTTAAGCAGAGGGGAGACATGGGAAAACAGTGGGGGAAAACAACAACAGAAGTGAAATGCATCTTAGAGGAACTGTACTCCTTCAGTGCATCTTTATAGTTCTCAGGTGATTTCAGATAAGTCGAACTTAATAGACTTGTGAGGGATGAGTAGGGGGAGAGCGGTATAGTTGTGCTATTTTGACATAAAATACATAGAAAATTACTCTAATGTGTCATAATATAACAAAACTGGCTTCAATATCTATCGATGCCACCTTCAACCGAAAAGATTGTGAGACATAAGAAGCTGCAGTGTTGGGACTCAAGTTGTTGCCATGGATATGTCCAGAGAAGTAAGAAATAAAATTAGTTTACCATTTAAACACAGTATGATGAAAAATATATGATAAAGAAACTAAATACAAAAACAGCAGTGTTCTTCACTTTTATTTGATTTTGGTATTTGTTCAGTGCTCTGTATTGTTTTCTTGAAAATTGTATTCAGTCAGTTTCTTAAAATACATATTTTGAAAACAAAGAAACTAAAAACAAATGGCAAACTTTTCACTATAAAGGCTTCAGTTAGGACTGCCTGTCAGTACCAGATGTAGAGTGATAGCCTGACCCATCCTTCCTGTTCTGTGCAGTGGGCCGTACATTTCCACCAGTATCACAGACCCGTATCTCCAACACTGAGGACAAAGTCTCTTCGGTGACAAACACATATATTTTCTTTATATACATTGCAATGTAGCTATGGACACTTTTGTATAGATGTTAACAAGCATGACAGAAAATTACAATAAAGTAAATGCTTTTTCAAAATGAACTCTTGCTATGACCACAGAGGTATGAATGAACCTTGGAAGAATGCCTATAGTGGGGATATGTTGAGTGTTTTGAAAAAGTGAACAGGGTATTGAGAGAGTGTGAAAATGATTAAAAACATCCAAATCGCTTTTTCAGTCATTACTTTATTTTGGTCAGATACAATTTTTTCTTCTCTGATTATGTTGTGCTTTGAGTGCAGTTTTGCTCATTTGGGAAAAACAGTGCTGTTGCTATATAGCAGCACAGTTATTAGTCCTATAATATCAGTCTGATCAGATTTACTACATTTGCAACATTTCGCAGATGACTTCATGTCCATTCTGGTCATCAGTAAACTAAGATTATTGTCTAGTGGTGTTGATTTTTAATCTTTACAGAATCAATCTATAGTTGGGGTTCTACATTTCATGCAACTGTTTACTATACTTTTTTATTGCCATACATCCTTCTCTTTATTTTCTTTCCTTGACTCCTTTTTCCTCCTCCACATTTCCTTTGCCTCACCATCCTCCTCATCTTCCTCTGCCACAGACACCTCCGCCGTCCACGTCCTCCACTCAGCACCACATGCCTCTTTGACTTCGTGGATGGAACCCAAAATGATTCAGGCATATTATGCAGGTCCCCGCATGTGGGGAGAGAACAGGAGAGCAGAGAGGGGAGAGAAAAGAGAATGGGAGGGAGCGTCAAAAAGTAGGATGCAGGGGAAGAGCTTAACAGCATCTGTTGGCCTCTGAGGTAAGGCAGCAGTGTTGACTCACACATATGCACACACCTTCTGACGAGTAACATCACATACTGTACAAGGGTTCAGTGTATTTTAGGAAAAATTGGGCATTTTAGATTCATGCATATCAAAATGACATAATACACACATATACACACGCACACAAATATCTGCCTATCTCATATATTTGTAGGTTTGTGCTTGCATATGTGTTTGGTGATGCATGCGCGTGTGTGTGTGTGTGTGTGTGTGCACCTGTGTGTGTCAAGTGTTCGCGGACGCTGAAGGGGACTGAATTTTTTCTGATGCCTGTCTTGCTGCGCCTGTCTCACTGGGCCATGGAAGTGTCATCTGCCCAGGCCTCAACAAACACACACACACACACACACACACACACACACACACATTCACACATCTCAGTGTCTCTCACACATTGGTGAGGAACAGGGACAGCCCAGAGCTTGCTGTCATCTCATCACACTGTGCAGGTCCGGCCGTATATTGTGTGTGTGTGTGTGTGTGTGTGTGTGTGTGTGTGTGTGTGTGTGTGTGAAAAAAAGAGTGAAGGAGTGAGAGCAAAATATTGCTGCTAAACAGCATGCCTGCTGTCACTGTGGACTTCAAACTTCAGGTTGCATCAGATACACTTACAGAAATTTCTCCTTTTTGAAATCCCTTAATAACATCACAGTTGTGCCAATAGCTGTCAGAAAGACAGCCATCAGGGGACATCCCCTCTAAATCACACTCCTCTGCTTTAATGCCGTCTATGAATTTGTCTTTAAAACAATCAAGCTGTAGGAAAATGCTTGGAAAATTACTGCATTGCGCAAGCAAAAAGCCTCTTTGTGCCACAACCATTTCTACTCATTACCACCAGACTTAGTGTATTCTAATGGAGAACCCAATTAGCTTGTACGCAGGAGGACTGCTAATGGAAATCACAAAATTCGTGAGTGCTTAACAGGATGCATGTATGTGGTGGATGGCTGCGCAATTCATTTGGCAACCATCAAGGAGTAATTTGAGAAAAGGTAAGAAAGACTGGAGGCTGATGAGAGAAAATGTACCTGTTTATAGACTATGGATTACTGTGATTGTAGGAACCCTTCAGCTTTATGGATCAATTTAGTCACCTTTATGAGTGCATTTGACAAAGTAGAGGTTGGAAACCTTTTGCAAGCTTGTAAGTTAAATAAATATTCAGCAAAGCCCTACACAAAAAAAGGTGGCATTAACAATAATTTTGTTATACGCAGACATTTATTAAGTGACATATTGTTTCATGTAAAAAATACTTTACATAAATCACAGCAGTATACAGATTAAAATGTTTAACTTGAGAGGATGAATTTCTGAAGCTTCTCAGTGGAGGCCCATTTACGTGTTTGAGCAACAGGAGCAGAAAGATAAACAAAAACGAATGGAGGCAAAGTCTTGGAATAACAGAACAAGTGTAACATTTAAGATACAAGATATAGGTAACTGTTTTTAGTTGCAATCTAAAAGGAGGAAGTCAGTAACATTCTCAAAATCAATCACTTACATCAAAGATGATGTTTTAAGTTGAATGCTTAGTTTCTATACACTGATGTATATTCAAGTGTCCATTATACTGCTAGCTTTGGTATAAACAAGGTGAAACATCGTGCTTGACAGCTCATATTGCCTCATGATTGGTCGAGCATGTTACTAGAAGGGACCAAGCAACGCCTGCACCAACGCCTGCGCCGACTCGGGCTCCATAGGCACAAAAGAACTCTCATTTTGTCGACCCAATTCGGCATTCAAACTAATAATGACAATAATATTTATAGGCAATTTGAGCTATATGCACCAGCTGACTATTGACAAATAAGCCAATGTTGGCTGAGGCTCAATGTCCATTGCTCTTTTTATGTAGTTTTCTTAGAAGCAGGTCATCAGTTTGTCACTTATCAATCAGCCTATAATATAATGATATTTTATGCAACTACATTGAAATGAATTTGATCCATTATCTATTTATTGTATGTGAACAAAGAACCACATTGTGACTGAAAGGTACATCAGTTACAATTTGTTATAGCCCTGTGATCCAGACCCCTTGGATCCAGATCCAATTTATAATCTCTTTGTAAAGGGAACCTCTGATAGAAGGTGGTACCAAGTAAATAATAGAAATATTACACATTTCATTTTGTCTTCCAGACACCTGCCTACTCCAAACCGAGTGTATGAACTCCCCCCCATTATCCTCTTCAGCTGGGTGGTCGACCAGCATCAGAAGTGACCTGCTTCCTGCTAGAGCTGGTTGCCACGGTAGCAGCTGACAGACGTTTCTATTCACAACATTAAAGGGAGATGGGAAGATGATGACATGGGAATGAGAGGACAATGGCCTCTGTTTCCCCTCATCTTTCCTTGTCAAAGAAACTTTAGCCTGGGTAAAGGTTAAAGGCAGAGTGAGGCAGAGAACAATGGAACGAGAAAGAGTGTAGATGAATGCCAATAAATTAGATTTTTTAATTATCAGACATATGACAAGAAGCATGTGACCACCCTCCCCTTTTTTCTTCCTCTTTCTCTGCCCTGTCAATCAATCAGTTTGTTGTGTCTTAACGTCGGCATCATTTGTGTGACTCGCTATCTCCTCCTTTCTTTACCTCACCCCTGTTAGTTTTCTCGTTCAGCGTTCCTTTACCTCTTTATTCCCTGTCCCTTGGTCACTCTTTCCCTATTTTCCATCCACCACTTTCTTTTTCTTCCTCTCCCTTGGGTTCTGCTCGGCCGTCTCTCCCACCATACATAATTTCAGATGCTTTCTGTCAGCTGTGCTTAAAGTGAACAGAGCATTAACCTACAAGACTGATGCCAGGTACCTTGTATTGTGCTAATAGCGGTGAAGCATTTACGAATGCATACATGTCATGTTCCAGGCTGAGCTGTCAGCATGTAGCCGGAGCAGTTGACAGACAAAGGCAAGAGAACAAGATGCCGCTAATTCTCCTTCACTCTCAGACAAGAAATGGACAGACAGAGCTGTTTTTGGCAAGCAAGGCAGATGGTATTTGATTGAGGAGTCAGGCTAAGAGGAGGTGGGTTACGGGGTCAGTGGGCTGAATTGTGTTAATGTAATAACCTGCAACATTTATGTTTACATTTATAACTTGCTTGGAAGAAACTGAACGTAATCAAGTAAGCATGAGCAGCGATTATCAGGAAAGGTGCGATAAAGGAACAGAGCTGTCTGAAGCTAAAGCCTAACAGTAGATCCAGGAAAATAGACACCATGCAAAGATGTCACCAAAGACAAAACCGATTGATACTGATTATAAATTGTCCCTTATGCAGTCCCGAGATCAGGCCATATCTGATATAAAAACATTAATTTTCCCCCACCGCCTGTTTAGGATGATCCATCATTTCAAAAAGGTCAGAAGTTAGGGCTTCAGGATGTAACATGTTACGTATCCTGACAACAATTATAAGTCAAGCCCTGAATATTTTGATACAGATATGAGTAAGGTCTCAAATCTTGTAAGACAAGTCCATATTTAAATAATTTGGGAAAGATTTCAAGTTTAAGTAATTTGATAAAAGCGCATATCAAGTTTTAAGTCATCTAAAATAGTCAGGTTTACCTCAAGCCTCAGGGTTCCCTCAAGTTCGGCCTGTATCATTGATTCCAAGCCCAAAACACTTGATGGCGCTAAGGTGCATAGTTACAGTGCCTTGCATAAGTATTCACCCCCCTTGGACTTTTTCCCATTATCTACTGTTACTAACTGGAATTCAAATAGACTTAAATAAACTTTTTCCCGTTTGATCAACAAAACATGCATAGTACTTTGGAGGTGCAAAATAAATTTTATTGTGACACAAACAATAATGAGAACAAAAAAGTTGACATCTGTTGGGTGCATAAGTATTCACCCCCCTGTGTCAATACTTGGTAGAACCCCCTTTCGCTGCAATTACAGCTGCAAGTCTTTTGGGGTATGTCTCTACCAACATCTAGAGATGGAAAGGTTTGTCCATTCTTCTTGGCAAAAAAGATGAAGCTCAGTCAGATTGGATGGAGACCGTCTGTGAACCGCAATCTTCAAGTCTTGCCATAGATTCTCTATTGGATTGAGGTCTGGGCTTTGACTGGGCCATTTTAAGACATTAACATTCTTTAATCCAAACCATTCCTTTGTAGCTCTGGCTGTATGTTTAGGGTCATTGTCCTGCTGGAAGATGAACCTCCGCCCCAGTCTCAAGTCTTTTGCAGACTGCATCAGATTTTCTTCAAGGATTTCCCTGTATTTGGCTCCATCCATCTTTCCCTCTATTCTGACCAGTTTCCCTGTACCTGCTGAAAAGAAGCATCCCCACAGCATGATGCTACCACCACCATGTTTCACTGTTGGGATGGTGTGCTCAGGGTGATGGGCAGTGTTGGGTTTTCGCCACACATAGCGTTTTGCATTGAGGCCAAAAAGTTCAATTTTGGTCTCATCTGACCAGAGCACCTTCTTCCACATGTTTGCTGTGTCTCCCACATGGCTTCTGGCAAACTCCAAACGGGATTTTTTATGGATCCCTTTCAACAATGGCTTTCTTCTTGCCACTCTTCCATAAAGGCCAGATTTGTGGAGTAGACGACTAATAGTTGTCCTGTGGACAGATTCTCCTACCTCAGCTGTGGATCTCTGCAACTCCTCCAGAGTAACCATGGGCCTCCTGGTTGCTTCTCTGACTAATTTTCTCCTTGTCCGACTCTTCCGTTTGGGTGGACGGCCTCCTCTTGGTAGGTTTGCGGTTGTGCCATATTCTTTCCATTTTCTTATGATGGATTTTATGGTGCTCAGAGAGATGTTCAAAGCTCTGGATATTTTTTTATAACCTAACCCTGCTTCATATTTCTCCACAACTTTATCCCTGACCTGTTTGGTGAGCTCCTTGGTCTTCATGATGCTGTTTGTTCAGTAATGATCTCCAACAAACTCTGAGTCCGTCACAGAACAGGTGTATTTATACTGAGATTAAATTGCAGACAGGTGGACCCTATTTACTAAATATGTGACTTGCAAATGTGACTTGTGAATGCAATTGGTCGCACCAGATCTTTGTTAGGGGTTTCACAGTAAAGGGGGTGAATACATATGCACTCAACACTTTTCAGATTTTTATTTGTAAATAATTGTGAAATCCATGTAATATTTCCCCCCAATTCCAAATGATGCACTATTTTGTGTTGGTCCATTACATAAACTCACGATGAAATAAATTTTAATCTGTGGTTATACCATGACAAAATGTAGAAAAGTCGAAAGGGGGTGAATACTTATGCAAGGCACTGTATGTCCTCTCTCCGCTGGTGTCCACTAACACCTGCTAACATCTACTGGTAGTTGGTAACCTTAATTGTACAGAAGACCTTCAAGTTTTTTTTTAACATCCCGTCCTATATTCTCAATATAGAACTCTTAAGTCAAGTCTTAGCAAATCAAGGCGACTCAAGTTAAATGAAGTCACACTTGACTCCACTCTCTCTTTCTCTCTGTAACGTGATGACTCACAGACACACACACAAACATTTTCATCTGATACGTCTGTAAACTCAGACTGGGTAAAATTAACAGAATTTGTTGCTCGCAAACACAAATGAAAGTTATATTTGCATATAGAGCAGGTAGTGAAAGCTGATCGCAATTTGATAACAAGTGTGATCACAAAATCTCTCTCTCTCTCTCTCTCTCTCTCTCTCTCTCTCTCTCTCTCATTAAAGACACATGTAGACACTCATCTTTGTGGCAAGTGTTAACTGACATACTGTCCTCTTGTAACCGGACCACCCAAGACGCATGTTAATTCCAGGTATGAACAGGGACATGATGTGTTTGATCTCTTGAGTCCAGTAGTGAGGTGAATTGACTGGGTCGGGCAAGGGTATACAATCAGTTGGGTAAGCTGTTAAACTGCATCCTCAGTGGAGCCACAGCAGTGGAGAAAATGGAGATCTTAAACATGGTGCCATGTGGGTTGGATAACTGATCTGCCAACCTGCGGCTGTGGCTGAGGGGTAGAGTGGTCGTCCTCCAACCTGAAGGTCGGCGGTTCGATCCCAAGTCTGACTCATCTGCATGCCGAAGTGTCCTTGGGCAAGATGCTGAACCCTGAATGGCCCCCCATAGAATAACAAAGTGCTGCGATTAGATGCACTGTATGAATGTGTGTGTGAATATCAAGACTAGAAAAGCGCTATATAAATACAAAACCATTTCCCATCCACTGGTTCTGGTATAGTTTCTTGAGCATTACTACTGTTTCACAAACAGGGAGTAAGGGACCCCTGCTGCCTTAAAGATTTAAAATATAACAGTCATACAATAACTATCCCCACCCCAGGAGTGTTCCTGTTCATTAAATGGGAAGAAGAACTATGGTGTTAATTCCATTACCTTCATATAGACTGGGGGTCTCTTGATCCCACTTTGTTGTGACAGGAGCACAAACATCAGGAGTGGAAACTACAGTGGACCATTGAGATGAGGTTAAGATTCACATAATTCCCCTCCTCTGCTGTATTGTCACGATTAGTGCAATCAAGATGCCCAAGTACTGCAGCCCATGCTGTTAAGTTTTTAATCATTCCTATCTAAATGCTTCCACTAACCACATGCCCCGTGCATTATAAACGCTGTTTTCGTTTTATGGAGGCAAACAGTTGAGGTGAAGTACAGTATCAGCAGTAATAACATGTAAGCACAGCCGTTGTTTCCGCTCTCCTCCCCTTATCGTGTCTTGTATAAACACCGTGTGTGTAGGTGTTTTCCCTCTCTCTTGTCTCTCTCAACGTCCCAACTTTGAAGTTCTACATCACTTCGAGGATATTTACAAGCCCCCCCTTTTCTGTCTGTCTCTTTGCCTCCCTTTTTTTTCTGTATAGAAAAACTTGACCCCCCTTTATACACCACCCCACCCATGTGTCTGTCTGTTTTTCTTTCCGTCTCCAGGAAGAGGAGCGCCTGCTGATTTATGAGTGCTTAGCTCTTTAATTCTCCACTATGCTAGGCTGGACTATTGTATGTGTGTGTGTGTGTGTTTGTGTTTGGAAGATGGGGCCTTTAGTGGTGATGGAAAGATGTAACTGTTGTGTTGTCAGGATGTAAAGTTGCTGAAGGGTTTTACTTCCTTGGTAAAATTAATGGATTAATGGACAGTTTAATTAATGCAAACACACGTGACATTGACACACAAACAAACAGGGGGGCAGCGTGGCGGCGTTCTGACGGACAGCTAGCAAGTCAGGGCTGAGATGTGCAATACAGTGGGCCATAGTCCATTATATTACATTACATTTCATTTAGCTGACGCTTTTATCCAAAGCGACTTACAATAAAGGCCGGCACATGGTTCTGCATCTGCAACTTTTTATGCAGTTGTGTCGCTGGACTCGTTTTAATTTATAGTTCTCCAAGGGTTGCGCGTGTTGCAAAGCAATTCCCCCACTAGGTGGAGTAACGTTTTTTGTCGAAGACGACCTTAGAGACGCCTTCTTTGTGTGTGGCAGTCGTCGTTGACTGTTCATTATTTTATAACTTTTTCTGGAGGACAAATTTGTCCCTGATCTTTCTCCAGAGCTCCGTACACTCGGCGACCTGCAAACCGACGTTAGCCGAGATGTCCTTCCAGGAATTGCAGGCCATCTGCGTGTGCTTGTATTCCGTCAATGACAGGTTGTACAAATGGTCATACTTTCGGATCTCTTCTGCCAAACGCTCTTCTATTTGGTCCATATTCTTTCTTCTAAATCCTCCCCTGGTTTCTGCCGGTATTATGAGGCATGAAACTGGAAATGTGACTCCGGAAAGGATATAGTCAGCGGACCAATCACAGCCTTGCGGGCTGCGTGAGGCTTGTGTAGCTTTGTCGTGTAGTTAAAAAAATTGGGCAATGCACGCAAGAAGTTGTACGCAAGCACGCACGGGGCAAAGTAAAATTTCTTCAAAATTAAAGCAAAACAATGTGCTATAACTGCTACTAAATTGTTAGTTTAAAATATATATATATATATATATATATTTTTTTTTTTTATATATTATATTTTAAGACATTGATGCGGGCAAATAAAAAATGGATGGGGGGCCGCAGTTGGCCCACAGGCCATAGTTTGGACAACCCTGGTTTAAAGGTGCAGTGTGTAGAATTAAGTGAAATCTAATGGTGAAGTTGCATCTTGCAGCTGAATACCCCTCACCTCAGCCTCCCCTTCCAAACATGAAACAGAACATGTGGTAACCTTAGGACGACATAAAAACTCAAAAGTTGTTTAGTTTGTCCAGTCTGGGCTACTGTAAAAAACGTGGCGGATTCCGTAGAGAGGACCCTCTTCCGATGTAAATATAAAGTATTTAAATATAATGGACCCATTGTAGGGTGAAGAAAACAACAATTTATACCATTTAGATGAAACACACTGGTGAAAACATTACTAGGCTTTTTTTATATTCCGTTTCTGCCGATAGATCCCTTTCACCTAAATCTTACAAACTGAACCTTTAAAGTGTAATCACCAATTAGACAGCATTGTTGTCAATCAAGAATGCTGCTGTTTTTTATTGCAAATATTCTTCCTTTCCCCAAGAGTCCGGACTATATACTATAATCCTTATTGGGCAAGGCCTATAGTCTCATCAAAATGTTCTTTGAGAAATAACTGAATAAGTGGATCAGTGGGAGAGAAAGTGATGTCAAGCTGACTCAGCTCGTGATCTACCGCCTTGAATCGGGGCAGTAATGTGCCCTTCTATCACTGAATGTGACAGCACACGTGAGAAAGGGCTAATTTTGCACAATTGACTGGTGAACCTTTTTGGTTCAGTGGAATTACAGCCTGATTAATCAGCCATGATTAGCATTTCACAGGACCTCGTGGGATGTGGTGCTCTGATGTAGGTCTCTTATTTATTTATATACCTCCAGCGCTCCTTTTTTTCTCTAACACATTAGGCTGCCAGTCTCATCACGCTGACAGGGTCAGTGCCACTGTTCATTACAGGACCAGGGGATGAGACAAAGCGAGCCTGCTGGGGAGCTTCAAGCTCGCTGGAACCCTCAGTGTTTAAGCTAAGACGCAATGTTCGGTGCATGTGTGCCAGTCGGTCCTGACAATCGAAACATAAAAGCTTTATGTAAGTGATTATTCTGCTTTCTGATAAGGTTCTGATGAGATTTTCACAGAAGCAGTCACAACACAAAGATAAAATAACAAAAAAATGGAAAGGGTTAGGGTTAGGGTTAGGTTTTTTTTTTTTTTAATTAAAATACCTTAATTGACCCCTAATTGACCTGTTGATTTCATAATATTATAATGTCCTTCCTTAGTTGCAATGTGATGCACTGTGACATTGTTACATCACTAAGGCTACATCCTCATTTATTTTTCTATTTAAAAATGCAGAGAACTTTGGCTCGATTGACATTTGCCTTCCACACAACGTTTTGAGCATTTAAAACAGACAACTTCCAAAACATTTCTGACCTTATTGAAGTTTGAAAGGTGGGGGCCTGTATTTTACTTCAGATAGGCAGAGACACACGTTTGGAAATGATGAAAGATTCACCCACATTCACTTCCTGATTGGGTCTTATCAGTCATTACTCGACTGCAGAGGTAAAACCAAAACATTGTTAACACTTACTTTCAGTAACAGTTCCACTTTGTCAACAGTCCAAGAAAAGAAATCCCTCATCTCACTTTTCACTATTGCTGTTCCTTTGTTGTACTTTTCTGCCACAAAGCAATGTGAAGTCCAATGTGAATTCTGATACACAGCTGAAGTTTAGCCACTTCTGGTGAACTTCTTGGCTTAAAAAACAGTTTAAATGACCTTGTTATAATCAAAACCATTCTTAAAAAAAACACATTACATTACATTACATTTCATTTTGCTGACGCTTTTATCCAAAGCGACTTACAATAAGTGCATTCAAACCCGAGGGTACATACCAAGGACGACAAGAATCAAGAAAGTACAATTTCTTCAAAATAAAGCAAAACTACAAAGTGCTATAAGTAAGTGCCATTTAAGTGCTACTAAAGTGTTAGTTTCAAAAGTTGTTAGTGGTTTTTTTTTTAATTTTTTTTTTTTATTCAAGGTAAAGTTGGAAGAGGTATGTTTTTAGTTTTCGGCGGAAGATGTGTAAACTTTCTGATGTCCGGATGTCAATGGGCTCATTCCACCATTTAGGAGCCAGGACCGCAAACAGTCGTGTTTTTGATGAGTGTTTAGCTCGCAGTGAGGGAGCAACGAGCCGATTAGCCGAAGCAGAGCGGAGTGAACGAGCTGGGGTGTAACGTTTGACCAGGTCCTGGATGTAGACTGGACCCGTTCACAGCACGGTACGTAAGTGCTAGTGTTTTGAACCGGATGCGAGCGGCCACTGGTAACCAGTGAAGGGAGCGGAGGAGCGGAGTAGTTAGAGTGAATTTCGGTTGGTTAAAAACCAGTCGAGCTGCTGCATTCTGGATGAGCTGCAAAGGTCGGATGGCAGTAGCAGGTAGACCTGCAAGGAGGGAGTTACAGTAATCTAGACGTGAGATGACCAGAGCCTGGACCAGAACCTGCACTATCTTCTGAGTGAGAAGGGGGCGTATTCTCCTGATGTTGTACAGCATGAATCTACAGGACCGTGTTGTTGCAGTAATGTTGGCAGAGAGGGAGAGTTGGCTGTCGAGTGTTACGCCCAGGTTCCTAGCCGTCTGAGTGGGAGTTAACACAGAGTTGTCAAAGTTAATAGTCAGGTCGTGGATGGGAGAGTCTTTCCCTGGAAGGAAAAGTAGTTCAGTCTTGTCAAGGTTAATCTTCAGGTGGTGTTGAGACATCCACTGAGAGATCTCGGTCAGACAGGCAGTGATTCGTGCTGCTACCTGTGTTTCTGATCGGGGAAAAGACAGGATTAGTTGGGTGTCATCGGCATAGCTATGGTAGGAAAATACCTACCATAGAGCCGAGGGAGTTGGTGTACAAAGAGAAGAGGAGAGGACCAAGGACAGAACCCTGAGGGACCCCAGTAGTGAGAGGACACGGTTCAGACACAGATCCTCGCCAAGTTACCCTATAAGTGCGCTCAATGAGGTAGGAAGAGAGCAGGGAGAGAGCAGAGCCTGAGACACCGAGGTCCTGAAGGGAGGAAATGAGGATCTGGTGGTTCACTGTGTCAAATGCAGCAGAGAGGTCTAGAAGGATGAGGACAGAGAGGCTGCTATAGCAGTGTGAAGCTGCTGAGAGACAGCAAGGAGGGCAGTCTCAGTTGAGTGACCTACCTTGAAACCAGACTGGTGAGGGTCAAGAAGATTATTGTGGTTAAGATAGGAGGAAAGTTGATTAAAGATAGCACGCTCAAGAATTTTGGAAACAAAGGGAAGGAGAGAGACAGGTCTGTAAACACCCTGTACTGTGAGATTTTAGCAAAATACAGAGAGGTATCCAACCTCCCCTTCCTGTGTAAAATCCTCCACAAGGTTGTAGCCAATCAGCTGTGAGTTTCTCCAGGAAAGTAATGTATATTAAGACTTTCAGCTCATCATAGCACAGACAGCCCTGGAAAAAGTTACTAATGATCCTCCCAAAAGCTTCAGATCAAAGATTTGTGTCCTCGTCCTGTTAAATCTTAGTGCAGCATTCAAAACTATTGATCATAAATTTTATTACAGAGAGCGGAATGTTTAATTGGCATTAAAGGACCCCCCCCCCCCCAACTGGTTTAAATCTTTTTTTAGATCAATTCTAATTTGTGCAAATTAATGATTAGGGTCATCTGTGTGCACAAGAGTTAACCACTGTGTTCCGAAGGGTTCTGTTCTCGGCCCAATTTTATTATCATTATAAAGGTTTCAACTAGGAATCATTATCATGACACACCCTGTAAATGTCCACTGCTATGTGGACGACACACAATTTTAACTATCAATAAAACTAAATAGAATTTACTATTCTCCTCCTCACCTTCAAGGCCCTTAATAATATGGCACCATCATACCTCAAAGAGCTGATAGTACCACATCAACCCACTAGAGCACTGCGCTCCCAGAATTCAGAATTACTTGTCATCCCTAAAGTCTCTAAAAGTAGAGTAGGAGCCAGAGCTTTCAGCTATCAAGCTCCTCTCCTGTGTCATCATCTCCCACTTTCAGTTCGGGAGGCAGACACCATCTGTTCATTTAAGAGTAGGTTTAAAACCTTCCTTTAAGATAAAGCTTATATTAGAGCCGGTCTAGGCTTGTCTTAGACCTGCTCGTAGTTATGCTGCTATAGGTCTTAAATGTCGGGGGACACAGGACACACGGAGCTCCTCTTCCCAGCTTCTCCTGCCTCTTCTCCCTCCTTATCACATCAAAGAAATTAATATATTGTGGCGTGCACTCATGGGTGTGTCCTCTCACCCAGTGGGTTGATGGGTAATGTTAGAGGCTGTAGCTATATATACTTCCCGTATGGGGAACATGTGGAGTTCTTCCTTGCTACTGAATAAACGACAGTAAACAGTACCTGCGTCTCTGCCTTTCCTTGTCTGCCACATTGGTGACCCCGTTTTTTGGACATGTTCGAGGTAGAGGAGGATAGTGTCCCTTCCTCATCGGGGGAAGACGTATTTTCTTCCCCGGCGCCCGTGGACCGTGTCTCCACAACGACCATGGCGCCGCAGCTTCCGCGGCCGACCAGCTCCGCGGAGCACGTTAAACTGCCGGAGTTTTGGCAGAACGACCCCGCGCCGTGGTTTCTGCACGTCGAGGCTCTTTTCCATCTGCGAGGAGTAACGGCAGACGACTCCAGGTATTTTTTGGTGGTCGCGGCTTTGGACCAGCAATCCACCCGGCGCATGATGCAGCTCCTGCGAGCCCCGCCGCTGCGCGGAAAGTACGCCGCCCTCAAGCAGCTTCTCCTCCGGCGCTACAGCTTGTCATCCGCGGAGAGAGCGGACAAGCTACTGTCGCTTCCCGGTTTGGGCGATGGTTCGGCAGTGGACTCCTGGGCTCCGAGGATGATGGTTTCCTGTTCCCGCACATCTTTCTGCGCCAGCTCCCGCTGCAGGTGCGCACAGCCCTCGCCAACTCTTCTTGTTTGGCGGCCGGCGACTTCCGTGGATTGGCTGAGCAGGCGGACCGGATCCTGCTGACTTCGAGGAACGTCTCCGTGCAGAGTGTGGCCTTGGAGTCCTTGCAGCCGACGTTGGAGGACGAGGTTCCGGCATTGACGGCTGCAGTTTCCACCCGCAGACAGCGCGGCCAGCTGTGTTTCTTCCATCAGCGCTTCGGCAGCAAGGCGCGCCGCTGCGTTCCTCCGTGCGCGTTCGAGGCACCGGGAAACGGAAGAGCCAGCGCTCGGTAGCAGCCGTGGGCGCTGGCGAGCAAGAGGAGCTGCTGTTCGTTCATGACTCCATATCAGGTAATCAGTTCCTGGTGGACTCCGGCTCGCAGAAGAGCCTTCTCCCTCCTGCAGCTACGGACCTCTCGGCCTGTGGCAGTGGTCCGCGTCTGACAGCGGCTAACGGTTCGGCTATAGAGACGTTTGGTACCAAGTCTGTGACTGTGTGTTTCAATGGACGCAAATTTCTGTGTGACTTTGTTGTAGCCTCCATTACGGTTCCTATTATCGGAGCAGATTTTCTGTGCACTAATGGGTTGTTAGTGGATGTAGCTAATCGCAGGCTCATTGATGCTGTGTCTTTTTCGTCTTTTCCGTGTCAGACAGGGGGACCCGGGCCGTTAACACACGCTAATTTCGCGGCGTCAAAGGATGTCTTCCAGCGCTTACTGGCGGAATTTCCTTCGCTGACAACGCCCGCATTTTCTGCCGCGGTTACTAAACACGGCGTGGAACATTTCATTCCCACTGCGGGTACGCCCGTTTTCGCACGTTCGCGTCGCCTCGACACCGTGAAGTTAGCCACCGCGAAGGAGGAGTTTGCTACCATGGAGCGTTTGGGGATCGTTAGGCGGTCCAACAGCCCGTGGGCTTCGCCACTCCACATGGTGCCCAAGGCGGACGGGTCTTGGCGGCCGTGCGGTGACTTCCGCCGTTTAAATAACATTACGGCCCATGACCGTTATCCCATTCCGCATGTTCAGGATTTTTCGATTCGTCTGGCGGGCATGACAATTTTTTCTAAACTCGATTTGGTGCGAGGTTATCATCAGGTGCCTGTGCGGGCAGAGGACGTGCCCAAGACTGCAGTCATTACACCGTTTGGGCTTTTCGAGTTCCTGCGAATGCCGTTCGGCCTTAAAGGCACAGCGCAGACGTTTCAGCGCTTGATGGACTCGGTGTTACGTGACCTCGCGTTTGTTTTCGTCTATTTGGACGACATCTTGGTGGCCAGCCCGTCGGTTGATGAGCATTTGTCGCACCTTAGGCAGGTTTTCCAGCGCCTGGATGGACATGGTCTCATTGTCAACACAGCCAAGTGCCAGTTTGGGCTGTCTGTCATAGACTTTTTGGGCCATCGCATTTCGTCGCAGGGTGCGGTTCCTTTGCCCTCGAAGGTGTATGCAGTTGCGGATTTTCCCCGTCCAGTCTCGGTCAGGTCGCTACAGGAGTTTTTGGTTATGGTAAACTTTTACAATCGTTTCTTGCCTCGTGCGGCCCAACTCCTGCAACCATTGTATGGTGCTTTGAAGCTTAAGAAAGCCAAGGACCAGGTTGACTGGACCCCTGTGAGGATCCAGGCTTTTGAGGGGGCTGAGGCTGCCCTGGCTAACGCGGCGCTTCTGGCGCACCCCGCGTCTCGGGCGCCCATCGCCCTCACGACCGATGCTTCGGATGTGGCTGTCGGTGCAGTTGTGGAACAGCGTGTTGCGGGTGCGTGGCAGCCCCTTGCATTTTTTAGCCGAGGTTTGCGAGACAGTGAGCGAAAATACAGCGTGTTTGACCGGGAACTGTTAGCGTGGTACCTGGCTACGCGTCATTTCCGTTTCCTGCTGGAAGGCCGCCCTTTCACAGCCTATGTTGACCACAAACCATTGACGTTTGCTATGGCGAAGGTGACAGAGCCATGGTCTGCTCGCCAGCAGCGCCATCTAGCGGCGATCTCCGAATTCACAACGGACATCCAACATGTGGCGGGTAAAGCGAACCCGGTGGCAGACTGCCTGTCGCGGGTGCTGGTGTGCCCTGTGCATCTTGGGGTTGATTTTTCAGCACTGGCTGCCGATCAACCTGGGGACCCGGGTATCGTTGCACTGAGAGCTGCGAGTACCGGTCTGGAGCTGGAGGAGGCAGTGGTGCAAAATGGTGGGCCTGCCCTCCTTTGCGACGTCTCCAAGGGCCACCCCCGCCCGGTGGTGCCGGTTGCTTGGCGCCGTTGGGTCTTTGATATGGTGCACTCTCTTTCTCATCCGGGTGTCCGGGCGTCGGTGAAGTTGGTGTCTTCGAAGTTTGTGTGGCCTGGCCTTCGCAAAGAGGTCAAAGAGTGGGCGGCCACATGTGTGGCGTGTCAGCACGCAAAAGTTCACCAGCACACTAGGGCGCCCCTCGAGCCATTTTTGATTCCGGCCAAGCGTTTTGATCATGTGCATATCGACCTTGTGGGGCCTCTTCCCCCTTCCCAGGGTTTTACACATCTCCTTACCATGGTAGATCGGACCACTAGGTGGCCAGAGGCGGTTCCTCTGTCTTCCACGACATCTGCGGACGTGGCACGCACTTTTCTTTCAGCTTGGGTCTCACATTTTGGTGCACCGTCTGATATCACCTCTGACAGAGGCCCGCAGTTCATTTCGGATCTCTGGTCGGCGCTAGCAAAGTCTTTGGGCACACAGGTTCACCGTACCACTGCCTACCACTCCAAGGCTAACGGCTTGTGTGAACGTTTTCACCGGTCGCTTAAGGCGTCATTGCGGGCTGCGCTCTCAGATGCAAACTGGTTGGATCGGTTGCCGTGGGTGATGCTCGGGTTGCGCTCGGCTCCTAAGGCTGACCTGGATGCCTCGCCTGCAGAGTTGGTGCTCGGTCAGCCGCTCCGCGTCCCAGGGGAGTTTCTGCCTCAGAGCTCGGCCCCCTTTCCGGTTCCTGTTGCGCGTCCTGCGTCACAGGCCGCTTGTGCACCGGTGCCCGTGCATCATTTTTCTCCTCGGTCTTTCGTGCCAACGGATCTCGCGACCACTCGGTTTGTTTTCGTGCGTCACGATGCTCACTGGTTTCCCCTCCAGCCCCCGTATGACGGCCCGTTTAGAGTGTTAGAGGCGGGTTCTAAAAGTTTCATTCTGGACATGGGCGGGCATGTGGAGTTCTTCCTTGCTACTGAATAAACGACAGTAAACAGTACCTGCGTCTCTGCCTTTCCTTGTCTGCCACAATATCATCAATACATGTTACTGACTTGACTTCTTCCCCGGAGTCCCTTTGCCGTATCGTCCGAAGATCAAGGGCCGCGGCTGCATACCTTTTCCAAGGACCCCCATGTAGCATTAGCCTCTGGCGGGGACCCCCTAGTTGCAAACCTTTTTAAAATAACGTGTATATTTTGATGGCAAATACAAAAATTATTTATGAGCTTCTTCTAAGTGCTTTTGCATCAGGTGTCATTAAAGTTCAGATGGCTTTAAAGAGTAATTGGCGAGGATCTCGAGGCAGAGAACACATTTGGGCCTATCACGGCCATTCTTACTTGCCGCGGTAAAGCCATACTTTATGTTTGATGGCTCATACCTCCGAGTTTTAGATGCCCAGGTGGTATTCCATGGTTGTGGCTCTTTTGCACCCGAGTCATCTTCTGTCTGGTCGTCTGATGGCCTTTTTCTTTGAAAGAAATTGTCCATTTTAGCCTTTAGCAGGAGGTTGATAAATAGTTTTCAGGTGCACAGCAACTTTCTAATGAAGCGGCTGCTCGATTCTGATTGGCTTGGGCGGTGTGGGTTTTTGTTTCGCGTCAAACCAAACGGAGCACGCTGCCATCTCATCCAACTCCACATACAGTTACTAAGTTTATAGTCGGTACACACGAGTCCTATCACACCGTTTGTGTGGGTGAGAGTGTGTGAGTGTGAGACAGAGAGAAAGGGAGAGAGAGAGAGGGGAAAAGAGCGCGCAAGCGGCTGATGAATGCGCCGCTCTGAATAAAGATTTAACTTATAAATAAAAGTATCGATTATTATGTTATGATCAGTGTTGATAATGTGGCGACAAACAAATCAACTTTTAAACTGTAGGGATTCAGAGACGTCAGCAGAGAGACACACGCACACAGAGCAGAGAGTCTGTGTGTGTGTGCGCTGTTACTTTTCCCTCAGGTTCTGGGATCATAAATAAGCTTCACAACTTTTTTTGTATAGCCAGCCACTCATATTGATGAATCTGACTCAGGACAAATGTGATCACTAGAAGTATCCACTTGAAATCGTTTTCAAATTCTCTGTTTCTCTTCTTATTTTATTCCTCCGACAATGATTCACTGACGGAAAAAACGGTCAATCTGAATGTCTCTAACAATTTTTCCAGGGCAGCAGGGATCCATCTGATCGGCCAAATATATCGGCATACAAAGCTTGAATAATTGGCGGATAGATCATCATATATAGCAGATTTTTTGCTGTGTTTTGCGATACGTCTATCGGGCACGTTGATATGATACGATGATGATAGTTTTTTGATATATCGTGCAGCCCTAACATTTATTAAATTTGTATTCTCACCTTTTTCCCTTACAGTTTCAGTCGGGACCCCCACTTTGAAAAACAGTTTTCTAACCAATGCTGTGAATACTCGTGCTTTTTCTGATGTTCTCCATTACATGTGGCATCTATTGCACTTCTGTCCGTCCTGGGAGAGGGATCCCTCACATGTGGCTCTCTCTGAGGTTGCTCAATTATTTTTACCCTTTTTATTTCACAGTTTTTCCTTACTGGGGTTGAGGGTTTACTGCAGAGGAAGTCACACATTGTTAAAGCCCTATGAGACAAATTGTGATTCGTGAATATGGGTTATAAAAATAAAATTGGATTGACTGATTGATTGAAGTCTGAGTGTACTTTAGTCAACAAATCTTCCAGAAGGGAAACCAGATTTAAGGCCGCAGCTTATACCAATAGTCATCACTGGTTTCTTGTAGCTTGTAGAACAATGACTTGCTGTCCTTATGCATTTGACGGTGCTTGTGGGGAATTTTTTTTCCATTTGGACATAACTAGCTGGCTGTAAGCGAAAGATCCATAGTCATGACACAGACTTGAGATCATCTCATCTAACTCTTGTCAACATAGCTGTTAAACATATTTCTCAAAGCTGCAAAGAAACACAAAACTCTCTGTAATCTAAAAATTAAGGCTTAGTTGAATTGTACAGTTGACTAGCCTAGAAATAAAATAAGTGACTTTTTACCAGTGAACGTAACACGCAATTAAATTTATGTTCATTGCTTATGTTCATCATTAAAAGGAAGAAGACTATACCCTGTGAAACAAGATTCGGACCAGTCTCACAGCAATGTTCTCTTTCAAAGTCCTGTCATTTATTCATCCAACTGCTGCTACCAGTCAGATTTACCTTGAGCTTCAGTGTACTCCCAAGTTCAGCCTGTATTTTTTTTTGTACAAGGCAAAAACCCCTGATGACGCTAAGACGCAAAGGGAATTTATGACACATGACACACGGAGCTTCTCTTCCCAGCTTCTCCTTCCTCTTCTCCATCCTTATCACATCAAAATAATTCATATCTCATCAGTACATGTTACTGACCTGACCCCTCCCCCGGAGTCCCTTTAACTTATCGCCCGCAGATCCAAGGCCGTTTTTTTTACTCTTGCTGAGGGTTAAGGACAGAGGATGTCACACCATGTTAAAGCCCTATAAGACAAATTGTGATTTTTGAATATGGGCTATACAAATCAAATTTGATTGATTGATTGATTGATTGATTGACCACCCCCCGAGGTTGGCTATGTTGCTCTTTGTGCAACATTAAGATAAGATACATTTATTTATCCCAAAGCACAAATCACATGCACAGACATGCAAAGGCACACTCATGCAATGGAAGGGAAATTTAACCTCTGCTTTTAACCCATCTGGTGCAGGACACACAGAGCAGTGAGCAGCCATGTACGGTGCACAGGGAGCAGATGTTGGGGGAGTAAGGTGCCTTGCTCAGGGGCACTAGACAGGGTAGGGAGAATCCTCTTGGATTTTTGGACAGATCAATCCAGGTTTGTCTTTTTGTTGTTTCTCCGTGGAGTCGAACCAGAGACCTTTGCTGCCCATAGTCCAAGTTTCTGCCACTAGTCCACCGCCAAATGACTTACTCATTTGCTCGCATCAAAATGTTTACAGCCACTTGAGTTTGCTGAATCATAAAACATAACTAGGGGTCATAAGAATTTGCTTGCACAGATGACCTGTATGATGGGGTTTTAGGTTTCTGGTGACCGGATGACTGTTTACTCAAATATTTGCACTCCTTTCACCTCTGTTTTGGTCTCCACCAAAACTTATCTTGCTTGCCAGCTAGCTGCCAACTTTAGTATGCCATTAGGTCAGTAGATGTTGTACAGTAGGTTTAGCCTATATAATCATTGCTGATAACTGCTGCCCAGTGTGTCTAGACTGTTACACTGATGAGAATGAACTGAAGAAATAAAGCTGTGAACTAAAAGAATGAACTAAAAGTTTCTATTGAGACCCACAGGGCTGAATGGAAATAAATCTGTGGGTTTTATCATGAGAAACTAACTTCCCCTTACAGGTGAATTTCTCAATATTCTCATTGTAAATTGTAATCTTAGTTATTTTGTTAAAATACAATTCTCAGCCTATTGCAGTTGAGATCCACACATAAGAGCCCTTCTTCCTGCTTATACCTTTGTTTTGCAAATCATCCTCATCAAACTGCCGTAGTTTGACGTCGTCTTCGGTCTGTGAGTCTGCATCCATGTCAGTTTTACTCTCTTTCTTTTTTCTCACTCCTCCACAACTCTCGTTTCAGGGCTGTTATAGTGGTGGCTGGCCCTGGGTGGCAATGCAATGTTCTCTCCCAGGACTTGAGCAGACCTGGAAATATGGCTGCCAGGAGAGGAGGTGGCAGATGGCTGACAAGGCATTTTTACCCATAACGCCCCAGTAAAACTTTAACTCCCAAGATTTAGTGCTAGCGCTCTGCACTTAGCAAGCTGCAGCCGCTGGCATATTTTTTCAAAAGTCCCAAACTGATGGTTTTGCCAGCTGCGCATAAACATGCTTTATTGATTGTGCTGTTAAAGATTCAAAGGGCCAGTATCATTTAGCAAAAGACAGTTTTACAGGACAAATAAAAGCAAAAAATTGCTCAGACGTTGTGGTAGGCATCATTGATTTTTAGAGGAAAACACAGAATACTGAATTAAATTATTCATCGTGTCATAATATTGACTGATGATATTGGTAGATCATAATTTAGAAATGTAAAGGTTCCTAGGCAACAATGGCAATTAAGGCATTTAATTCCCCCAGTTACAATCTCCAAGGGTCTGGCTACAGTCATATCTCTTCATTTGTCCTGGACAAGAGCACCATGAAAGTCAGGCTAGCTTACAAAATTGTCCAAAGAGAAAGCTTTATGCTCATAGACCATTCAGAGTTTGGGGTATTTTCTTTATACTGAAATTGTTTGTTAAACCAACCAGCGAGAGAAAAAAAAACATTATGTCATCGTATTTTATCCATCCTATCATTTTAATCAATACTAAATTCTCCTCAGAACATAAAGCTACCCCCTTTAGGCTAATGTACCTGAAAGCATCACAAAATAGACAACATTACTGATGCAGAGCTATGCATTATGTGCTGACTATAGGGTGTTTGAAGGGCTAATTGGACCCTGGGTACATCTAAGTATGGCAGGATGACTGGAGCAGCTTCAAAGTGCCATAGAGGCACAAGAGAGACAGAGACAGAAAGTGAGGGAAGAAGAGATAGAGAAAGAAAAATAACAAAACAAAGGGGGAGAGGCTGATAGGCTGTTCTTGACTGGACCTATCAAACTGTATGGTGATACTGAAAACAGTAATATTATTGGACTCATGCTTATTGAAACATGGACACACCAGTACCTATGAGCCAGCCTGGTGGTGTGTGTGACTGGGAGAGAGTGTGAGTGTCTGTACACAATGATGTGCATATCCCAAATCTGCACATGTTGGCTCTAAATATATTTTTTTTACTGCACACATCTGCCAGTGTCTCTACTAGGGACCCGTGAAAGGGCTGAACAGCGTACCATTCATAACCCAGAGCAGCCGACTGAGTTATAGAAATTACACATCATATACTTCTCTTTCTCAAGCTCCCATTCATCATTTGTTTTACTGAAAAAGGAAATGACATCAAAATCTTCCATCCATTTGTGTAGCTCTTGGTGCAGCAGTCAGAACTGGAAATACAATAAAGATACAAATTAACAGCAAGAGAAAACATAAGCAGCAAAAATAACAAAAGTAGCAGCAAAAGTTGTCAGTTATGTATAGCAATACAGCTCAGCTGGTTTATAGAAAGCACTCTTCTTGTCTTTTCCACAAATAAGGATTGATCAAGTTGATTTCAGCTCAAAACCTGACATATGTCCATTATGGCTGTAGCATTTCAGCTATGCACAGGAGAAGCATTATTAGGCCATAGGTAGTGTAACAGCGAAGGTAGAACCAGTGGTATATTTATAAAACCAAGTGCAGTGGCAGTAACACAGAGTAGTTTTGTTGATATACTGTTTTAACTGGAACTTAAGAGCTTTCATAGTAACACTGGTAGTAGTATAGTAGGTAGCAATAGCAGTGGCAGAACTAGATGTAGTTGTGGCAATATCTTACTTATAAACAGTAGTGGATGACCAGTCATCAATCAGAATATTAGTCTGAAAAATAAATAAAAGAGCAGTAACAGTGATTTACAGTTGTCTAGAATTAGTGGCAGCAGTTTCTAATAGCAGGATCCAAGCTGTATTAGCACCTGGACAAAGCTGACAACTGGTTGAAGTACTAAAAGCTCCAGCCTTTCAGTTAGAATTTGCTATTTTTAAAGACAATTTGTTTGGAGAAATGGACCACTAGACCACCTATCAAAGCCTTAGGTGAGTCTTGTTTTATTACCCCTGATCTTGAGGTATTGGCTGGAAGTTATAAAATTCTATTTTTATTTGTATCCTCAGTGATCATCTTGGTGTCAGGTTATAGATGATCACAGTCATACAATTCTGCTGAGACTTGGGTGGGAGACATGGTAACTTTGGCCCTGATCAATCATAGCTTGTTGTCTATGCACAACTTGTGTGGCACACATAATTGGGAAGGAGACACCAGCAGCCAAGTTCTTACCAAGTTCACCGACAGCACTGACAACATCACACCCTTTTTCTGCTTTGCTTATGCTTGCAGAAGCGAACAGTTGTCAAGCTAGCAAAAAAAATCGGACACACTCTCTTTTTGTCAAGACATAATGAGGCATACCGGATGCAGTGTCAAATGTCTTCTACTGTATTGTGCTACACAGGGCACATACAGTATCACTGGTATTTTTATGCCAGCAGGCAATTATGTTCCCAAGGCCCCCAGGTCTTTCATGTTGGATCGATATCGTGCGGCCCATTTTAGTTATGTGCTTAAATAGGATGTTGCATATTAGAAAAGTTTAATCGAATCAACATGTAGTGTTTGGTTCTGGGGGTCAGTAGTAAAGTTCCATTCTAAACAAGGTGAGAGGAAAAAAGAGGGTCTCAGCATTGGCATTCCAAGTCCCCACTGGCATGTTAATCCAGGCATGACTAACAGCACTGGTAGTACTGGTTTAAACGCTGGTAATAGTGACCCGTATGTGCATTGCAAATGACTCAGACAACGTGGTCGGCAAAATGCAAAGATTTTCTTAACTTGGAGGTTATCATTCTGAGGAGCTGCTCATCACTTTACCTTTTAAAATATAATAACATGATCCACGGGATGATAAGAATTTTCGAGCTGCAGCCAATGACGCTCTTTCCACCATGGAGACCTGGAGAGGAATAGCTGTCGTTAAAAGCAATAATTGTAGTAGTTGTACCTCTGGCGGTAGAAGACGGTGCACCAGTGGAGCTAGTGAAAAAAAATACATTCCGTAGTGTAAGAAATGGCCCAAACCAGCAACGGTCATTCTTCTTGATGTCGCCTCAACCAACCTCCATCTATTCATGTACCTACAGAGAGCAATGGGCCAGTCTGCTGGCCCCAAACACACTGCATGAGATGCTTTATCTCCACACATTAACATGATAGAAAAATGTGAATACTAGAATCTTATCTCAGCTTCGCATTATAAAGTGCATTCGTCATGAAGCACATTATGTATTTATCATGTCAGCTGAGGGAAAAGGATGATGCAGGCAAGATCACAATTACTGGTCCTATGGTCAGTACAAGGAATCTTATATTTGTCCATATCTTAAAAATATATATATAAAAAAAACAAGAATCTCATCAATTCTTTCAGCTCACATCCCCCCCCCCCCTTTTTTTTGTTGCCAACTTGGATCTGAAATGAACTTGCACTCCGAAGCCTGTGACTTAATAGGATAAAAGTATAAAGAACTATAAAAAAAGACCTCTTTGGAATCAGTGCAATCCACAATATATATTAACTGAGCATGAGGCTGTGATGTGCAGACAGATAAATGTGCTGGAATTACTCAATCCTTTCTCTTTTAATAATTCTGTCATCCTTACCCGCTACTTGACCATTACACAATTGAAGTCATTTTTTGTAGAAATAGGTAATATCATCAGTCATTATAATCATTTAATACATCTCCTTCCCACTGCACTCTCTCACTTTTGGTTCCTAAGCAGTGGCCAAATCTGTATCTAGTAGTTCCTCGTGGAAATACATTTCAGTGGCGGGCAGTAGAATTGGGCTGCTTGCCATGTAGAACTATATGGGCCAGATATGGGTGGTATGGGACTGTGTGCGGAGCTAGTGGGGAGTTTTACAAATTGGCTGTGTGTGTGTCATTAATTCACTTTGTCTAGATGTTTCTGCCTCTGATTCATTGGTTTGCATTCGGCATACAGTTTACAATGTGTTGTCTATTTCAAGGGAGCGATCATAGAAAGTGAAAACATCTACGCATTACAAAAGCCAGTGAAATTCGCTTTTTTATTTTAATTTTCTGTATCTTCAATTCTTTTAATTGTTCCACAGTAGAAAAACAACACAAATTAAATTTGCTTATAAATATGGTTAACATTAATGTTAATTCTGAAATATTTTTGAAGAAATCATTTTTTTGTAAAAAGACTGAAAAAGTCAATGTAACAAAATAAACATGCAAACTGTTTCTAAATTTAGCAAAATCCTTGATGGCCACCCCACCCCCTTAGCAGTGAGAGACTCTCAATGGACCGTCAAATCAAAGAAACAGAAAAGTAAGAAATATATACAGAATTAATACATGATTTTCTAAATTAGGACAATGAGAAAAACTAGTAGTGAGCTCATGTCCTTCACAATATTATACCTTTCATTATCACAATTTTTTCAAATTAATGTATTATAGTTCTGCTATCACACACATTTTCATGAAATTGTATAATCCGTATAAAAAAGGTGACAGACCCATAGAAAGTGGAGATTTTTATTTTATTTGTTTATCTAGTTGATTAATTCTTGAGAAATACTATGCGGAAATAACCATTAATTAGTCATCAAGGATTTGACTGAGTGATTCATTCTGTTCAATGAACATAAATAAATGGTAGTAGGCTCTGGAATAAGCGGCTAGAGCATGTGGCATCTGACTACAGCAGGAGTGTTAACAGTGAGCATCCCACAGAAAAAGCAATATGCTCTACACCTTCTTAAAGATGCTGGAGAAATGTACACAGTTAATCTTCCTCCCCTTTGATTTGATTGTACTTGTTAAATACAAGGGGACTTAATCAAGCTTAAAAATAACAAACAAACAAATAAAAGAGAGGTCCTGGGAGAACTCATTAGAAGCCTTGTCAAATTCCAAGAGACTATACATAATTACTTTACCAAAATAAAAATGCAAAGCTGTTTCATTTGTATCTGCTTTTCTCTCTGAATTACTGCTGAACTAAGGTTATTGAAACTTTATTCCTTTGAAAAGTTTGATTGAGCAGGGTGAACCCATTGTGTGAGACGCTTTGTGGGCCCTGTGGCCAGGCTCATCTCTGAGCCTTTATTTTTCTCATCACTACCTGACAACGTCAACCTATTGTGGCAGGAATAAAGGGGGGAAAGGTGAAAAATGCATTCACCTCCTTCAAATCATTGAAAGACAGAAAATCAGGCCACGGTGATTAAGAAATGAAACAACTTGAGCAAATTTCTATAAATAAATCTTTTTCCCTTTTTTGTCATTTGAATTACTGGATCAACAGCGGCTCAGATGAATGAGCCAGCCATCAATCTTTAATTAATGTCACGCTTTGCGGACTGCAGCAATGCTGGGCCTGATTGAAAAATAAGCCAATGATATTTCTATTAAAGTTTGTCTTATTAATAACGCTTCAAGCCTTTAAAGACTTGTGTTAGAGATAGTCAACCACAAGGAGACGACCGACAGATTTTACAGTTGGCTCTTACAGCCAACATTTACACAGATCTGCTTAATTGTTGGTTTTTTTCTTGCATGATTTAGCCTTCCATACACCACTTTTGCATTTTCACTGTTTTGTATTAAGTGGCTTCCTTGCAAATGCTCAAATTAAAGCCTCTATTAGATTTTATCGCTTGTACTGTACATCTAAATTTTATCTCCGACCTGTTACTTTACCACCCATTTCTCATACCATAAAATACCTTTTAGACACCTGGTGTTGGTATAAATCCAAATAAGAAAAAAAAGTCAGTTTTACTGGAATATTGCTGGGAGGGTACAATGTACTGCAGCCTATGCAGTTTTCCATCATCAGACAGGTTGCAGGCACAAATCCTCCAAAGGCAGCAATATAACAACACCTGTAGTGTTAAAGCCAGCTGTGAGTAGAGAGCACAGGGGGACCAAAAAGGAAAGAAGTGGGGGGAGGATGGAGGTCTCTTGTTCTGTTTTTGTCAAGCCATCTCTCTCATCTGGATTTGGCCCTCAGTCTGAAAATATCAAGAAAATCTCTGGAGCTAGAACTTGCATTCATTGTTGCCTCTCATAATAAGATAACCCATCAATCTATACACTTTTTGTCCCAAAATAAAAGAAGACCATTTATTTTTTATACTTTTCTCTTTGCTTAATCAATAACAGATTATTGTGCAACAGCGGTGTGTACAGCATCGGATGCAGGAGAATAAAGGAGGGTATAGTTTCTGCTCAAATCAGAGGGTGGATGAAGACCTAGGCAGGAACAAGAAGCCATGGTCCATTGTGGTTTGAAGCAGATGGACAGTGTGTCTGAAGTCAGGTCAATAAAAAAGTTTGTGTGGAAACTCCATTGTCCAGGTGTCTCACTGACGAGGGAATCTGGGAGCAGCATCACCTGTTACAGTTATATGGCAGTTAATTTCACGCGATCCAAGATGGGGAGTAGTGGTTTATTTTGAAGTAATGAATTCCTAAAGTAATGATCCATCCCATGCCCCCAGGGTGCCACACCTTGCTGTCCTGTGGCTCCTGTGTGGATAATGGTAGCCTTCCTCCATGTCATTGATATATGAGCATGCTTATAGGCATTTTTCTTGATCTTTCTGTATCCTTATCTTCTCTGGCTTATCCCCCCCCCCTTTGAAGAAGCCCACCACTGTGTCTGCATGCAACAGTTCATGAATATTTCACTCTCATGCCCAGTCGCCTTGTTCACTGGAGGATGTGTTGATACACCGGTTGCTGTTGTCACCCTGCATGGTACACATGTTCACCAAAAAGAGAGAATAAAATAGGAGACACTACTGACCCCACCCCCACACAAATCTGATAACCAATGGACCAGATCTTAGCTCAGAGGTAAACATCTTTACTTCTAAATTTTGCACAGCATACTCATACTTCCACACTCACACATTTTACTTTTTGCAGTGCAATGTGAGTACATTCAGACAATCAAATATTTTTGTGTAAAACAATGAAGAAACTGTAATTGAATTATTGCTGTTTTTATCTATATAGAATAAATTAAGTCTAAATAAATACAAAAAAAGCCAAACTATGAATACAGTTACTGTATAATGTCTGAGGAGGTGCTGTCATTTAAACGTATACACCAACAAACTAGCATCCGTGTCCATGATGTGTATATTGATGGAATGCTTTATGTGCTCTTGAGACAGTATATTAAGAGCCCATACTGCACCAGCAGTAGAGCAGCACTTTGCATACCCCATTTTCCTCTTCATCTGGCTGTTATTTTGGTTCCTAATGAAATCACACACAAATCGCCCAAAGTGCTGACAACACAAGCTTCAAGGCCAGAAAGCCAATCCTCTCAGGGCTCCATTTAGATAGCAGCTCAAGGGGGTGCTCTCAAACGAGATATGTTTCCGTTTTCTTTTTCCAGTTTCACCGCTGCCTGCCATGGCTGCTGTCCGGAAAATGTCTTTAAACAAAAAATTACAATAAAAAAAACGAGAAAGTAATATATGAAAGCAACACCAGTGACTTCATCTAAATCTACACCCTCGGCAAAGACTTGGGAAAAAAGAAAAACAGGATGAGAGGAAGACAAAGAGAACTGGAGAATGCTCCACATCAACGAGCACTGCTTAACTTCTTTGCATCTCATACTATAGTCATGGCTACATTTCCCTCCTAAAATGACACTTTAATTAAACAAATTACTGCTCCTTGGGAGAAGGACCTTCAAGAGTGTGATAAGGCTGCGTGGAGATAAAAGCCTTATAGGGAGTGTTTATCAGAGACGCGAGGGTTTAAACCTTTAATAGGTAATGCCCAGATAAGTAAGCCTTTGTGGTGTTACAGGCGCAGAGATATTTTTCACAGAGGAGCTTACCAATGAGATGGGGAAAAAGAAGCTGGATCAAACCAACGACTTAAAGAGTCTCTGATTAAAAATGCCACAGAAAAGGGGGACACCAAAAAGTGTCCCTTCACTAAACTCTACTCTTTTATTTATATGCATATCAGTATGCAGAGACGCTACTGAGATTGAGCTCTTACAGTCTTTTCTTTGGGTTTAACCTTGGCTTGGATGTGGAGCCTTTTTTTATTTATTATTTTATAAACCAGCATTTTTTTATAAGAGTCTTACCAATTTTCATGGATTAACACAAGTGGAAACATTTAATTGTGTGCATCCTAGTAGCAGATTTTACCTGTCATACAAACAAAGACAGAGCTGAGAGCCAGTTCTGTAAGAAAAAAGTTTAGTATGTGATTCTGGTAACAAGTTTCCATTCTATAATGGAGACGATGAAGTATATGGCTAAAACCAAAAGGATATCAAAAAGAGGTTAGATTGATGCGTTTTTCTAAAACAATTGAAGCATTAGTGTAGACTCTTCAGCTCTTAGACATAGCTCAAGAGGTTTGTTGGATTCTTTAGTGGATCATGGTTAAGGCGGTGAGGGGTTGTTAAGTAGTGACCATCGGGGTTAGTTGGCTTCATTATAAGGCTCACAGAACTTTTGGTCAATTTAACTGTGTAGTTTGTTGGTTAGATCTTCAACTTGAGTTTCCGGGTCATCCAAGCCCTGTCATGGCCAATGCTAATGTCAGCTTTAGGGAATAGTCTGTGCTTGACTTTCTTGATGCTGGACTCAAGTCTGCAGGGAGAATGAAGTTTATCATGTGTGCCTCACCATTTGGGTCATGGCAAATTTTTCTTTTGGAGGATGCTTGTTTCTTTTGGTCAAGTTGAGCGTGTGGATGCTGGAAAGCTCCACAGGTCTCAGGTCGTTGATCTCCTCCCACTCCAAAATGGTTCCAAACCAACAGTTCCTGCCCACTGGACTCATGTGCCCTGTCCTACTTTGGGATCCCATCAACCATGACAATGATCAGATCTTTCATTGGAAACACATTGATGGTCTCTTACATCTTTGCCTTATACAAAGTGAAACAAATGTATTTTTGGTACTTCTTAAAATCAGTGTGGTTACTTGCCTGTCATTATAGATTTTCACCCAAGGTCACAGGATAAGGCAGGGATAGAAGAAGGTGTTGGCTTTAATGTGTCCTCACAGATATATTATGGCATGGCACTGCAAGGCCCAGTGATAGGTTAAAACAGTATTTAATATTTGCTGGTAGTAAGTAAGAATGCTCACCCAACATGTGTCACTTTTAAGTGAGTATTCATATCTTGACAAAGATAAATCAGAAAACTATTGACATTTACAATCAAGGAAGTGCTTCAAACAATTTCCCTCTTAAAGCCCTTTTCCTGTATGGGATATTTAACTGCATATTTGATTAGAGCAGTATAATGCTGTCTTTTAAAAAAAAAAATTGTCAATGATAAGGTGGGTAAGATGTATTTACGAAGGCGGCTGAAAAAGTTGTTATTCTCTTGCAGCTATTGCGAATGTTGTCAAAGCACTAACATCACTCATTGCTTCACAAAGCTTTTGTCCTGTGTGAATCACACAGGTTTAGGGATGATACATTAGTTGTGTGAAAGCTGTTACTGTACATCACAGATGTTCTGAATACTAAACCTCTGAGGATTTCTTGTTGAAAATCTTTACTCCCCAAAAAAGGCTTCATGACCTGAACACAGTGTAGGTTGGATTCTCTTCCTGTAAATCACTGATACAACATAGGCCTTATTTCATTCAAAACTGATTATTTCTTTGAAGGGCTGCATCACAGACGTTTTAGTCTCCACTTTTTAAACTTAAACAAGACCAACTGTGATTCAAGTAATTACATCACATCCAATGAACAGGGGAGGCAGCAGAGGATCAGGCACTGAGGTAGTGATGATGTCATTGATATTTGACATTACTGTAACTGCATCCAGGTCCAACTGCAGGCTCGGAGAACGGGCTCCTGCTGGCTGAACACACTGCATGTGTTTTAGCTTAGAGGAGCATGTGGTAGGGTTACGCTGCAGGACACCATTAACCCGACTCAGTGTGTCAGACAGACAGACAGAGTATAACTCATTGCAGTTCCTTAACCTTCCCGACACACACTGCAAACATACACCATTTCAACGACACCAAAGAGCTCAGCAGTAAGTTAACTGCCCCCAAGGGGGAGGGGAGGAGTGTTGCCAACTTTCAGATCACTTCCTGTACATATCCCAGCCTCTCCCCCACCTCCTCAGTGTGTGTGTATGTGTGGAGGGGAGAGGCCAGGACTATACAGCATCCATCCCTGTCTTCTCTTCTTGGAGGGGCTGTGGACCACCATGTAGTGTGGTCCAAGACAGCTGCTGGTTGTGGGAAATGAACCCTCTCCGCAAATGTTTCCCCTTATTTCTCCGTTTGCTCCTTTAGCTTCAGAAGTCACGCATCACTTGCTTTCTGCGAAGCAAATTGGGATTGCACACGACTGGTAGCACAGTAAAAATTATTCAAATGGCACAGCTGCATAAAGTGTAGCGTAACGTTACCACTATGCTAATTTTTAGTTTAGCGCGAATAATTTACATTACATTACAATAATGAGCAGAATTACTTTATTTTTCCCTCACTGGGGGTGTGCTCTTTTTGAATTAGATCTCTATAACAAATGAATCTCTATCATCATATGCTTTCCTTCAATCACACATTATATAGAAGATAAAAACAGCAAAGAAAGAGCAGGGGCTGGGTTTGTCAATGGCAGCCCTGGGCACAGACAGTTCTCTGCCTGTCACATACCTGCTGCTGCCACTTCCCTTTAGCATAAGCAAGCGTGAAATGTTTACTTGAACACATTTCTGTGGGAGAGCGTGGAATCGGAGCTGGCACCGGCTGCATAGGAGGTGCACCGATGTGACAGATAAATAAAACAGGGTGAATGAGAGAAAGACAGGGGATGAGAGAGGAGGATGCTGAAAGCAAGAGTGTCTGCCCGCATGTAAGCGTGTGCATACGCTAGTGAAAGAGCAACTGCCACTTGCCATTGTGCCCGCTCCGCAGCTGAGGTGAGTCTTCAGTGTGGGATAAATCCAACCTGATGCACCCGTCCCCGTGCCTTCAAAGCATGCAAACATTGCCATGCTGTTCACGTCACAGACCAGGCACACATTAGCTGTCAAACTCCTCTTTCATCTCACAACTTCAAAGAGGCCCATTGATTACTCTAAGTGGCCATTACCAAACATCCAAGCCTGCCGCCTCAGTCAAAGGCAACCACTGACAAAGAAGAAGGCAAAGTCATCATGAGGCTGAATCTGAAGCGGATGGAAAGGGCAGCAAACCACAGACAAGCAGACAGAGAGGCAGCAGAGTCAGGCGACAGAATAAAAAGACCAAAGAGGAGAAAATATCACTGGCAAAAAAAACTAAAAACATCAGCAAACAATGAAAGACAGACGCTTTTGTATATTTACAAACAAGGTGCTCTTGTTGAACATTTGGTCGGAGAGTGAGGTGAACACGGGATCCGCTTGAAATGTCCCGCGGTGATAGCAGAGGACAAGGGAACAGAGCTGAGCTGCTGTCTGCCGACAGACTCCAGCAGCGTCTGAGTTCGAGAGATGGAGAGTAGGAGATTGAGACTCTGGGAGAAGCCCAACTGTATTCACAGCAGAGCACTACTCACTGTCTGACTTTACGCTCATTTGATACGTTATCTATTCAAACTGTACTGTTTTACTTGTAGACTGTACACATACAAATCAAAGGTGCTTGGTTTTTGTGCAGACAGGAAATGGCATTATGTTCACTGTAACACAGAGCATTGTTTTAAAAGGCTGACACAGACTTACTTCAATGAAACTGTCTGGTATTTGTGTTTTTATACTCAAATACTCTATATTCAGAAATCCATACCTTCAGATTGGAAGTACAGCAACATTTAGTAGAAAAACACTTGAAACACAAATAATGTGGACATGTTATGTTTGTACACCCAGATAGGTTCAAACTAATTCAGGCTACCTTTGGCTCATTTGGTTGAGGAGCAGAGTTGCTATGGCTTGTTTGTGGCCCAGATCTGGCAAACAGGAACAAATCATCCGAGTGCCATCATTCCAAGCGTTATGCGGGCCAGATGACTGTGGCAGTGTGACAGTGTGGCAGTGTGACAGTGTGGGCCTAATCTGGGACGAAATCACAGGTCATCGTGCTGATTGTACACTAAAAGATTCCATGTCCTAAAGCTTCAGAGCCATTTCTATCACTCACTGTTAGGCGTTTTCACTTCGGCGACCACATTGCCTGCTGCGCATCTCCGATCTAAAATTGACATGGAAAAGATGGGCTAGGAATTGAATTCACATCATATTAACAACATAAAAAACTGACAACTTTTATTATATCTGTTGTGAAGGACCTTCTCTTTCGCCATCCGTCGCTCTGCAAGAGGATAAACAGCGCTTTCCGGTCACAACACTTAACTATCGCCATTATCAAAGCCAAGCTGTATGTAGAAAGATAAGTCTGGTAATAGCAGTGCTATAGTCGACACACTGGTGGCGTGGACATACACTCATGTAAGTCACAGCTGCAGTGGCTGTATGTGTGAACACTAATTTCCGAGTGAGAACTTCTGCAGAGTTTCTTCTCCCGTCTCCCTAGCTTAAAGTCCGCAGAACCTCTGGAGGAGCCGAGAACACAGCAGGAGATCCTCTGCAGGATTCACCGCAAGCAAGGGGATGGGGGGTTGATGAAGGTTCTAACATGCAACAGATGCAGAAATGAAAATAACAAAGAGAAAACAAATATCTCCTCATGTAGAAGAACCCAATGAACATGTAAAGAGAGCTTTTGGTGAACAAAAACAGGTGATCCCGTAAGGAAGAAAGTCCAGACCCAATTCTCCATAGTTCCTCTAGAGGTCATGTCTGAAAACAGCTTGCGTGACAGTGGTTGGCCCTCCAACCAGAGGGTCATCCTTTTGATCCCAGTCCCCAAATTAACCCTGACTGCGGGGCCGTTCTCGTACAAAGAGCGCTGCCCATAGATGCACTGTATGAATGTTTGTGTAAATGGTTAAATTAAATACACTGGACTGTAAAGCTCTTTGAGTGGTCATCAAGACTAGAAAAAGTGCTGTATAAATATAGATAATTTATCCATGTGCGCATTTAGCCTCCGATTTACAAAGTTAGCACCTCATTACACAGTAAGCTCCTGAACTGCATCTATGACATGTGATTTATATATAGTTGCTGAGTTCAAGAAATACATTTTAACAGTGATCCTGATTACAAAACACTTACTTTGACCACAGTGCTGCTCCACCTGAAAAGATGATAATAAATCACTTCGCATAGTTCACCTGCAAGATGGACAGTGTGTCTGCACTTGACACGCATCATTCAACCATGCCAACAAAGTCTTTAATGTCCACTATCCACTCAAAGCTATAGGCCTATAAACAGCTATAAAAATAACAGGGAAATATGTGTGGTCTTCCAGTTTCATCACTTCAAAACAGGGTCTAATGTCCAATTTTTATGGGTTTAGAAAAAACTTGATTGTTGCTGAGTGCCACCAAAATGCCAGTGATGGAACCCACATTAAAGCAACTGGTTTGCCAAGCCCATTTCGTCCATTTACTGTGGTCTTATATTGACATCTGGCTCCAATGCATACTGCATTTACTCCTTTTTTGTTGAGTTTATAATTCTTGTCATTATGGCCAACATATTTTTGTTTACTTTAATATATTGCTGGCACATTGGTATCGCAGGTGTTATTGGGGTTGAATTGCCAGAGTAAATTGCCAGTCAGTGTGGGCTGACATCAGTCGAAGCCAATCCAATGAGCTCTGTTCATTTCTTCTACATGACAACGAGACAGTTTCCACATACATAGGAGAGGTGAGACAGATTCTCCTGAGAGGAAACCAATGTTTCTGCCAGGGAGGTGCAGAGCCTGGATATACTGCCCCCAAAATGAACTGCCGTGAGCTGATGATATTCCTTTTTCAGTTGAAGTCACAGTTTTGAAAACCTTGATATCTTTGTCACCATAGTGTGATGGCATGTTACACTACCACATATAAAATGCTTCATCAGGGAGTTGATGATGTTATCACAAATACTGCAAATACCAGCAACTAAGGTGGTAGGAAGTAATTTACAATAAAGTAATTGACCAGAAATACATATAGAGCAAAAATATAGAGCATTGACAGTATATATTATAATATGACCTAAACAACTGAAAAATATTTGTGGATGCTAGACAAGTTGAAATATCACAAAGTTAACAGAGGGGCAGGGCTTTCCAAAAGATACCCATCATAACGGTATACCTGGATGCACCACAACATGAAGAAATCAGAATCTTAACGTGTTTGTGATGTGGAAAGTGGGTCTAAATATAATAATTTGAGAGAGTCTGGTCCATGATGCACAAGGTAATAGCTCTGTGCAATTCACGGACAATGTGTTCTTTTCACTGTTGTCTGAGAAGCAAGTGTTGTTTCGTGAAAAAAAGTTGTGTGGTCTGTAGGCTGTGATGTTGGACCACAAGTCTGAGAATGAACAAGGGTACATTCAATATTTTTGAGGTTAGTGTATGAAAGCAGATAACATTAAGTCCCAAATAATACTATCATAAGGCCTCAGTGTGACGTCATTGTGAGATGGAGGCCTGTTGTAAAATAATACAATTGATGAGTTTTCCTCAATCACGTAATTTGCCTGTGTAATATGTGCCTTAAGGAGGTGGAGGCATTTTGCACTGTACTGCTAGACTTGCCAAAACAAACTGCTTAACCCCCATGGCAACAAGTTACCGATCTGGTACTAAACTGGTACTAGAAGCAATCAACTGGAAGCCAATACATTTCACCCCTTGCCCCTTCATATTACTGGCCAGCATAAAACTGGCAAGAAACCTTTTTTTCAGCTATGTGCCTGAACAGTGTTGTACCAACCACCACAACTTGTCTCCTGCTCATGTGTGCTGATGATGTCACATCTGCAGGCGTATTGCAGGGAAATGTTAATGACACACAGTAATTATCTGTGTGTGTGTACAGACTGTGCAGCAACCAATCACCACAATATGCATGCGTATTGGTCATCAGAGAAACATTCAGTGAGCAGCGTGTGTGTGTGTGTGTGTGTGTGTGTGTGTGTCAGACATTTCCATCATTGTGGCAGGGAGGTAACACTGATTTATCTGTCGTCATTAAACTGGCGCCATTATTACTGTGCCCTGCTCTCCTATTAAAGCTGAGCCAGGCCTGCAGCACAACACACTCAGACACCTTACTGTACACTCTACATTTGCAAAGCCATGAGCGCTGCTTGTACAACAAACATGCAGGGCTGTATCACATTATTTTGAAATGTAGTAAGCTACTTATCTTCTGCAAAGGTTAGGTTGAACCATGAAGAGCCTACATACCTTGTTTGCGTTCCTGGCTTGAAAGCATCGACATCACCAACAGAACAGATGCCATCATTACCATGGCTATACAGCTATGCTTACAGCTGATCAGGAAGATTCTGAGTATAGCGCATTACTTACACCTATAAGCGGTTGAGCAATCACAAAAGAGTGGGTCAGCTGACCAATCAGGACAGACTGGGCTTTTTAGAGACACCAAGAGCAAAAAGGATGCATGAGGCAATGCAGCACTCTATGGTAAAGACATCATGCAAAATGTAACTGTCTGAAATATGGGGATGTTAAATATCCCTGTTTAGGATGAGGAAAAACCTGGCATATAAAAACAAACACTATGTGTTAGCAATAGTTAGCGAGAAAGTACTTTTTAACCTTTGTGCAATTTGGGTGAACTGACCCTTTAAGCCCAGATCCTCGAAAATCCTTAGATTCAAGCTACAGCAAAGCACCCTCACTTTGTAGATTTCCCTTCTTGCCGTAGAGGCCATTTATGTTCACATAAAAACACCCCCCCCCCCCCACACACACACACACACACACACACACACACACACACACACACACACACACACACACACACACACACACACACACACACACACACACACACACACATTCCCTCTGCTATGCACTAGCCCAAACAGATCATTACCGCCCTCTTTTTTTTCGGTCTGTATATTTTGTATGTGTAAGATCTCGGAGGCAGATGGTGCTACCATGCAGGCATCTATATGTTTTATATTCCTACCCGCTCAGACTAAGAGGATAGGGATGCTAAAAATCTTGTAAAAAGGAAAAAAAAGGATGAACGGATAGAGCCAATAACATAATCATTTGGAACACCTGCAAAGTTGCATATGGGTAATTTCAGGCTGACGCTTCGTCAGTTGCGAGGCCCCACCCACCCATATGGAGCGCTGGGACACCATCCTCTCTCTTTCTGCCCCACACACCCACAACCACTACAAGCAGCCATACAGGAGTTGTGTGTGTGCTTGCCTCACTGGTCAACAGCATTGCTTTGATACAGGAAATTATTACAAATAGATCAAAAACTAGACAGTATGTTTTGATGGGTCATTTTGAAGGCTAACACCAATTCAACACCTTTGCTCCACTTTGCTGTAGGCAACTGTTGTATTCTTTGTCTATCATTCCACATATCTTTGTAATTCCAGTGTCAGGAACTAGTATCCTCCCTGCCCCCACGAACAGAGCTGGACTGATTTGGCAAAGTGTCCGAAATCGGAATTACCAGCCATGTACACGGGTCAAAAGAGCACCACAAACACTCAAATGATTCTCCACTCACACCATTAAAAACAAAACTTGAGATATCACTCAGTCAGTCCAGAGACAAGAAGGTACCAATTGCATTCTTACCCAACACCATTCATCGTACATGCTGCACGTTTATAGGAATGCTCACACAGCTTTTGTTTTAGTGAGTATTGACAGAGCATTAGCTGTCACATGGCAATCAAGCAACTTTGAGTTTCTGAAGCCATAGCATTACCATAAGTGGATGTGTGTGAACGATCTGGCAGAGTCTGGTTGAGTTTAGCAGGTTTGGAGATGAATCAGGGACAAATGGGAGAAAAACTGCAGAAAAAGAAGAAACAATTGGAACGAAGACTTGATTCGAGTAACAACCACAATAAAAATGTCAGGGCACAGATTGATATATTAAGGATTTATTGATTGGAAAAATCATTAAGAAAACAGCCATTATCGTTGTCTTGGCCTGCCCTGGTACAGGGGCGTTGACTCAGTTCTATTGCTGTACAAGAAGCCATATTTTATTATCTGTCTGCACAGAATGGTCATAATTTATGAGTGAAAGTTCAAGTCTATTACTGATTAATATGGTCAGTCGTCTGTTCGATGCTGGCTGCCAAGATTTGAGGCTTTCTAAAAAGGCCGGCAGCGCAGCTCTTCACTTGTTGTATGAACGTCGTACAAAAAAGATGTGGGTGTTTTCAGAGGTGGTGCTGCACACGTTTTGCCAGCCTGATACAATCAATGCACAATGTTATCCAAGTTGCTGTTGGGTGAGCAGTTAGCCATCACACTGCTGGTTCTAACAGCTCTATTTAGTCAAATATAAGCCCATCTTATGTGCATAACACGGATGACTGGAAAACACTGTTGGGGAACTTCCAGTGAAAATATGTTGAAGGACCTTCGGCATCTGAAAAATTAATGCTAAATAGTCATTGTTCTTATTTTGGAAAGGGGAACAAGCTGTGTTTTGGCAAACCTATTACTCAGTTGGCTTTCAGTCACAAAAAATAAAAAACTGATGAATCATTTACAAATTTTGATTCTTTTGTAGACTGATACTTATTCAAGGGCTCCCTTCAAGGGGCGAAGTTAGCTATTATGTTGAGTTGAAGCTTGATACTTACGCATTGGCCGTTTACCCTACACCATTTCCTCGTTGAAAAAAGATTTGTCACCAAATCACAGTAAGTTTTTGTTTGTACCCAAATTATTCTATTTCCTACACTGCTGCCTCATGGTTGGCTGATTGGATAACTTCACGAATAAGCAGGTCAACATGTGTTCCTAATAAAGTGCTTGGTGAGTGTATGTGAATAACATTGAGTTGCAATTTATCATCATTGCCACTAAACGTAAGTAAAGAGCAAGATATTACAGATAGCACAGTCAAAAAATGTTTTTAAAATATATAAAAGTTTGACTGCAAAACTGATACATAGTGAGGTTTGTCCAACACACTAGAACACTCACAGTCCCACATAGAAACATCATTGTTGACTCACCATGTATCGGTCCACTTGGGCGAGAACTGCAACACAGTGGCACATGTCAGCTGATTAGTGGATCATTGCAGTGTCAAGACGGTGTATTTTTATACTGCTTTTTGGGGTATATGCGATGCTGGACCCTGCTGCTCACAGACCACTGACAGGTGTAACAGTCAAGGACAGTGCTGTCACTTCACATTAACTGACACATAAATCCGGACAGGGTGTGATTCTCTGATTCTCTATCCTGGCAGACATAAATCCAACAAGATGAGCACTATCTGTCTTCTTTTTAATACGAATGCAGCCCAAGCTACCTGTCGAATACTACAAGTTATTAAAAAGACCTTCCGCTATATATACATGATACGCAATAGGTGTTCACACTGGAACACTGAAAAGCCCCTCAGCTGAAAATGCTGACATGCACATTCCCGTCTTTCTTGATGCCACCAGATGTTTACAGTACATACTGTACATGTATCAGACAACTATTCTTAGCAATGTCCACAGGCCATGAGTTCCTAATGTGGTACCATCCTCTTTAACAGGAATCAAATACAGTTGATGGTAGGATGAAAGGATTTCACATCTATAATTCTATGTACAAACAGAAAAAGTGATAACACATCCCTTTATATTTATTAAGTAAGGTGTGTGCATGGTTCTTTTTTACACATTCGCACCAGCAGTGTGCCATACTATGCCATGTACTTAATCACCGCTTTGCATATTAGTGCTTTCTCCACCAATACCTAGTCAATTAACAGAATAACAAACCGTAATTTACCGATTATGGAGCGTCCAGCGGTACGCCAATAATGTTTGAACAGCTGTACTTATGTCCGACCATGACAAACTGCTATGGCCTGTGTCATTAATCCATCAATTGTACCCATAGATCATCGAAGGGGGGACATCTCTACCACCGTGATTAATATCAGAAAAAAAATCAAGGATTAAAGTTGTGTGTTTTACTGCTGAGTCTGACATTACATGGTTTAAATTAATAGAACATTAACATAGACAAACTAAATCGTTTGAAAGTGACAAGAATGATCAAACACCATCAAAATACATTTTCAAATATTTGATTGATAGTTTAACAAATCCAGACAATCTGTGCAAATTATCTCATTTGCCGGTGAGCAATAACCATAACTACAGCTGAGGCTGACATCCTGGGACTTCATCAGTTTTGACAGAATGGGGTCATAAATCTAAATGTTGACCACTTGATAGTTCTAGATTGGAAAATTAAGAGATTGTCATAGTTGTACAGTTTTTCCCGAAGGAGACAGGGTAAAAGAAGACTATTCTCTCTAAGAATGATGTGACAAGTCAGGAAGATTCATCCTGTGTGAACACTGGATGTTTGTTCAAATGTTTACAGCAATCAGTTTTTAGATAATAGGAGGTAACACAGTTTTCTATTCTGGAAGGCGGTGTAACTGCTTGGTAAATGTAACTTTTTAATCACATCCCAAATGGTATTCATTTAAAATCCATTGCACTATGGTGGAGGAAAACAATTCTCAAAGGGAAGTAAAAACCAGGTAAAATAATCCTCTGCTAAGGAGGTTATGTTTGATCCAACATTTATGTTTTTTACTATGTCTGTCTATCCTGTTATCAGGATTGTGTAAAAACTACTTTATGGGTTACCACAAAATTGGAAGGTGGAAGGATGCGGAACATACCACGAAAGAACCACATTTTGGTGTGGATCACTTTCTCTGCAACGTTTTCCACAGAATTCGTCAGTGGAGGTGTACAAGCACATAAGTCACTATTGTGCGCAACATATTCTGAGTATAAGGTGTACAGACTAAAGAGTAAAAGACTCGTTTTCTCGTGGGAGAGAACTGCATTGCATGCCACCTGCAGGTGCGCACACAACTACAGCTTGAAGGGATGGTTTACTGAAACTTCCCTCATTGTCTACTCACCACTATGTCGATGAAGGGGTGGGTGGAGTGGTTGAGTCCACAAAACACTTGAAAAGGCGTCATTTACACCATGTTTTTATCCTAAATGTCCTCTGATATTCTCGTCTAGAGCCGTGTTCATGTTCCCACACACAAACTGCAGACAAGCACTGACCCACGGTTACTCGCGAGGTGCAGGGTTGCATCGCTACTTCTAGTAGCATCACCACCTCCGGTAGCAAATATGAAGACTTAAAACCTGGTGTTAATGATGCAATTCCGAGTAGAATTTGAATGGCAGGGCTTGGGGACACTTGGATGACACCACAGGGTATGGAGCTCCCTTATAGTTGTATATTCACTAATATCACTAAAAGCAAGTTTGAATAGAATATGCCTTTTTTTCAAAACAAAATGTATATAAATATAATATAAATATAAATAAATTAGAATTTCCTTCTGGTAGGAACACTTCATGGGCTTCAGAAGAAAAGACATGTTCCACAGTCTTTATAGAGAGTTGAATCGAGGATTTAAATATTTGGAATTATGTTAAAATTTCAAGTCTTACAAAATGTTGGCGCACATTTCAGTTCATGAATACCAACACTTTTGCAGAAAACCAAGAGTCTTGCTTTTATTTATTTCATTCTTTAAAAATACTATATGTGTAGTGAATTTCACCATTTGTCTGTGTTTAACAGTAGAAAAGCTTTGTCTGTATAACAGTTAAAATCTGATGTATAACTTATGTTTTCCTACATGGTTTAGCTTTTGGTTTATCACTGTCCAGTGCTCAGTGGCTGCAGTAATTAGAAAGGCTGGGACATGCAATTGCAATGTCCTGCTAAAGCCCCGATCACCAATAACAGCATTTATTGTTTTCTAATCAGGAGCCCTTTGGCTGCTCCGATCACTCAGTAAATAATGGAGATGTCAATATTGTCCCGGTCCTGTGACTCTGGAGCCCACTCACGCCCCCGCCCTCACTCACTTACTTACTCCCCCTGCTCTCGCTCACCACTATAAGGCAGCCTCATTAATCACACATTACGTTTGAGGACCGTTCAAACTATGAAACGTTGAAAACATGCACACACAGATGCACATGAGCATTGTACAAATGCCCAAAAATCATTTACATGTTTACAATAAAAAAAGACACAAATGTGTGCAAAAAATTCACACAAACAACACACACTGACTTCATTTTTTTTCACACCCCACCTCCCCCCTCCATACATTAGTGGTCAAGCAGCCAAAATGTGGTGTTGTCAGTGAGGCAGCTCCATTGATTAGCACTTCCAGCTTCTGCTCTGGCCCAGGAATTACCCCTCTAATCTTGTAGTGAGTTATTTGCTGGAGACCAATCAGCCTGATCAGACGAATTACCCTCGTTGTAACTGCCTGGACGCCTGAAGAAATCCAGCAGCACACAGACATGCACACACACGCGAGCAGAGATCGGATGGCCTCACACGTCCGAATACACATGTGAAGGAAAAACATTTATATTTGAACACAAATCCTCCCTCGTACATTGTGACCTCTTAAATCATCTGCATAAACACGTGTATGCACATACTGCAGGATGCACCCGTCACTGCTCTCTATGATCCACGACCTATCAAACCACAGCGTCTATTAATACAGCTGCTCATATAATACTACATTTCATAAGGCCAGTCACTCTCAGTCATTTACTGCTCACTTCTGACCACAACTGCAACTTTAAAGCAATTACATTAGAGCAAATACCACTTGATTCAGCAAATACAATTACACTGTACACTATACTTTATCATGGCCTTTCAACTCCTCCTACTGTTTCTGCTGCGGCTTTGTTCTCCTTAATTGGCCACAGAAACACATGAAATATGCCACATGTTAACATGGTCTAAAGTGATTTGTCAGGCAGTCGTACTACTTCACAAGCTTAATGGGATTTAGGGTTGAGAATAAACTGGTGTTAAGGCCTGAGCAGCATCCAATTGGCATAGGTGTTTGTGTGTGTGCGTGCATGTGTTTGTATAAGAGTTTATGTCCCCTTGTCTTTCTCAATCTTTGCATAATTATTCATGAACGCTCTATCACTAACTGAGTAGAATACAGAAATATTAGCATGTCTAAAAAAACAGGAATAAAGTTGAGTTCAATATAAAAAACATACTCTGTTTAATTTTTCTACACAAACACTCCTTTTTCTTCTCACACCCCCTCTTCCTCTTCCTCCTTCACCTCCTCCTCCTCCTCTCTCATTCTGGAGGGGAAACAGCAGTGGCGACAGGCGAAGCAGAAACCCATTTTTCAGTTTAAATGCCAAGTGGTTATGTAGCATAATATTCAGTCAGAAATTAACCATCTTTCCCCTGCAGCCTGTCAAGAAATAGAGACTGAGAGCAGCGACTGAGGCTGAAGGGGGTGCAGATTTCTCTGCAGAGTTTGAATTAACAACAGTGGTTTTCTTTAGTGCCACTGCAGAGACGACCTCAGCTTTATTACATCTGAAATACAAAGGCTAAGGCCTGTAGCTCTTAGGGCCAAGAGATCACAACTTTTGCTTTGTATTTGTGCAGCAGAGGTTTCAATGGTACATGTGCAGTAAAATAAATTTATCAAAATGCACTTCAATAGCAAAGCTCTGTGAAGACGGAAAATCTTCTGGTTTGCTTGGAATCTAGAATCCAGCTGGTCCTGGAGCAGCTGATAAGGGTTCTGAATGGTACAATTCAAGTTTCTGATTGAACAGAGTGACGGAGCAACTCTTTCCTCTCACTGAAACCACAGTAATAAAAACCTAAACTTGTGAAAAGGTAATACTTGGCCATATTTTCTCTCCTAATAAGACAACTTGAAAATATAACGTCCTTCCTCAGAGGAGCATGCACATTAGCCCCTTCGTGTCTGCCCAGGAAACCCTGCGCCACATTTAGGGCCTTTGATTCCATGGGACCAGGAATGGGATCGATAGGGGCTTTCAGAAGCGGCTCCTCCATCCATTCCCTTGCGTTAACGACAGCCATAACTCACAGGGCTGGCAGGAGGGAAGCATATATATATAAATTTCACCCCCAGAGCTGTGACCTTTCAGCTTTCTGTCTGACAGCTCCTACAGAAAAAGGTGTCAATTAATGACATTTAGAAAATTCTGTATCACTCCCAATAAGTCTGAAGCTTTTTACAGGAACTCTTCTATTGACACTGAAGACTCATGAGGGTTCTGGTGAAGGAGGGAAGGAGGGAGAGGAAGGGTGAGAGAGAGAGAGAGAGAGAGAGAGAGGGACTACAACCCATCATTAATGTCTCTTGGTTTCCATGTCATCATTTTGAGCTCAGGGTGGTATGAAGGGCATACATCATTCTGATTGTCCTCAGAATGATCTATTAGTCATCACAGGTTTCTTTGTCCAATCTCTCTTGCGTGTCACTAGTGTTTTTCTAAATAAATAAAATGGGTAGATCCTCATTCAAATACAGTATGTGGAGTAGGATGCAGCAGCGAATTCAAGAATAGCATAAATTCATTTTAGCTTCATAAGCTTAATAATAAGAAATAATGTGCACTGTCGATTTTCCATTGGCCTTTTCATTCAATGGCTTTGAATACAAACCTTGTCTCTGCCGTTCTCTGGTCCCATTCAGCTATATCAGTTCCATATCAGTGCAGTTTATATTGGAGCAGTGCACTGGTTACCTTCTAGTGTTCACGAGTAAACAGCTGGCGGGTGACATAACCTTTCATGTAGTACCAGACTGTACGTACACAAATAATTGAAACCCTTGACCCTGTCTAGCAGCACCAGGCTGTAAGTACAAACCTGACATTTTGATACTGCTCCAGGGGCCCCCTCCACCACTTATTTTTATATTTCAATAATCCATGATGGTCGAGGGAGGAAAAAAAAGAGAGGGGGGAGGCAGGGGAGGTATGTGAGAAATGTGAATGATTAAGATTGTCAAACCCAAATAATGCTCTCAGAAGACACACTATAAATCAGGTTTTGTGACATTTTCTAAAAACCCCAGCGCACAATATTGGTGAAGGAAGCTGGTTTTATAGCTGAAACCATCCATGCAATCACAAGCACACACACACACACTGCCCCCAGCCTCAAATGCCATTCATTCATTATTAATATATAGCATATTTATTTATCTCAGGCTGTACTTCGCCAACCGTTGAACGCCTGTAACCTTTCCAGTGCAATAACCGCCTGTGTTTTGAGGTCTTGATAATGGTATCTGGTTGAATGTGTTTGGGCCAGCTGGGAGGACACGCACCAGTGGGAAGGTCAGGGAAGGATGGACATTGAATTTGTTGTGGTGAAAGTACACTAGTGCTCCAAGTGACAGGCTGCTTGGGACTGACAGCTATTGACAGCGGTGATAGCAGAAAGCCACAGCACAGCCGCTAACGGTGGAGGGATGGCGCCTGTTTTGCCATTGACTGGGGCCTGGTCGGTGCAGTCGATGGTTATCTCTTGTCTCTGCCCCCATCATTATTGCCCCTGCTCTTCCTCTCCCTTTTTTTTTTTTCAAGCATTCACACTTTAATCATCGCCTCTGCGATGTTGTTTGCCGTCACCTCCACCGAATTTACAACGCCATCAACTGCATTTGCATATCTCCTAATATGGACATTTCCAATTGAGGCAGACCCCCAACTGCTGATGGCTTGTGTGCTTCAGGGCTGTTATTCCCCCACCACTGCCATCTCCCCCATCACGGCAACAATGTCCAGATAAGAATGATGAAGTTAATTCCTGACCTCCCGATTGACTCGTTCCAGCCTATCGTCATTTCCTTCATATCAGTGGTGGGTTCAGTGCAAACTGCAGGACCTGCCCTTGTACCCCTTCAGTGTGTTGAATCCGGAAAATTTATGTGCACAATTAATGTGCATTCCCAAACCATACCCATTTTTATATTAAAGAACAGACAGACCTCTTGCACTCATTTACTTTCCTGTTGAGTTGGATAAATTAAAAGATGGACACCAGTCTTAAATCAATAACCAGCACAAGATACTTGACTGAACATTAGCTTGGCATAACAACAACTGGAAACAGAGGGGAAATGTAAGCCTGGGTCGGAAAAAAAAAGCAAACACTCTTTTTATCTTGTGTCTTTAATGCCCCAAAAACCTGAGGTTTAAAAATGTGTTATGTATGAAATGTGATATATCATGTTAATATGAGCTCCAGAAGTGCTGGAGTATTTAGCTACTTTTAGGACAGAACCCGGTTAACTGTTTTCACACTGGTACTGGTCTTTGTGCAAAGGTAATCATCTTAAGTAATTACATAACATTTTGGAAAATATGAACTCAGTTAGATGAATTCATACTGCTCTAATGTGTGCATGGTAAGGGTGTATAGCTGAAACCAGCAGCCAGTTATCTTAGCATTGCATAAAGACTGCAAACAGACAAACAGCTAGTTCCGTCCAAAGGGACCATAATCGTTCGATCACGTGCACATTTTCTACAATATATATACATTTCTGTATACATGTTCAATCAAGGAAACATATCCATACCACCAAAGGATCGTTGCCCCGTTCCAACACTCATCTCCTCCTCTTGTCCATAGCTGCATGTTATTTTGATACACAGCTGCCATCTGTGTGAAATATTAATGCAGTGGGCTGATTTGGGGTGTCGAGCAGTGTCACTCATTTGGCTTTTAATCACGCGGCAGCTTGAGAAAAATAGGAGGGAAAATAACTTCCCTTCCTGGGTGGCTGTCAAAGTCTTCCCAAAGTCATCCGGCACGTAGGGCGTCATGCCTGTCGTCTGTCTCTACCCTCATTGACAGCTGCATTTTTGGCTCATCTCCGAGTGGCTGAGCACTTTCACGTCTAGCCCCTCTTTCAGCCAAAACAAGTACACCACCCATAAAAAATTAAATACAACACCATCTCAATTCAACACAAGGCCTTCTTGAGCCACAGAGATGTTCTATTTTCCGCTGCATTTCAGTCGAACTGGTTGCATTAGCAAAAGCATTTGTGTTACTGACCGCTGGCAGTGATCGGTGACTTAAAATTTGACGGTAAATAGCTGCATTGTTTGTGTATTGCATTGAATATAACATGGTGACTCTGAGAGTTACAAATGCAGTAAGGCATTACTTTACGGAAAATACATTTCTAAAAATTAACATTTAAAAATATGATGCAGATGTTTTATGTTTATTTAGTTTGCTGCAATAAACATCTCTCTTATAAGAAGAAAGATGATTCAAAGGAACAAAGGGTCCAATCTATGATTAATGAGATTGCATTTATAATTTTGCAAAATAGCATAAGCATAATTGTGACATTAATCAGCAGTCCCCCATTGACAGCATTAACGTTCTAGTGATTCCAATGTACAACTCTGTGCTGATTTTTCAAATCTATAGGCTGAGTCTTTCTTAAAGCAAATAAAGAATCTGTTCTATATTCACGGTGAAAGATGGACACCATTTTTATATTTCCCTACTCTCCTTCTGAATTTATTTGATCCCTCCATGCCCCATTATCTGGGTTTTTAATAAGGGCATCTAATCAATATTTATGGCATAATTGCCTGTTTTCTACTTTATTTTCTTGAGGAAGAAGCAACAAGGCTAAAATACTGCTGTTGTTAATTAAGACAAATGCATTAATTATTAAAGATGCAAACATGTCAAGCAAGCATAACTAATTATTCAAGCGTGTTAACAGTTGTTTAATGTTAGCAGCAGCTGAATTATTTAGAGCACATGTGCCATATTTGGAATGTTTGAAATGTGCCGTGGTAAGTGGGGTGAGGAAAGTCGCAGCAGGATCTCACAATAGCTGAGTGAAAAAAAGAAACTGGAAAAAACCTTACAGATGGGGCCCATCTGACTATAATTGCTCATTACAGGTGAATGTGAATGGGATGAGGATGTGGAAGGAAGAAATGGTGTTAATTGACGCACTACAAACTGTCAGGTTTTGGCCAAGGTAATGCAGGAGCTGTTTCTGAATGTGTGGGACGTGTTTCTTTTTTTGGAGTTGGACGGAAAGGCATCAGGGATTGAACATAACTGGATGTGACGGCAAACAATTTATGTTGTTATGTCTTAATTGTCACCTGATGTGCATGCAATCTGGAATTCTGTCATAAAAAAAGACGCTTCCTCTCACTGGAGTACGAGGATGATGTGTGAAGACAAACAAGTTTGATTTGTTCATAGGCATACACATTGGTGTGGGTTTGACAAACTAAGGCCTTATAATCAAGTCTGAGTGTGATGCCTGTCATTCTGTAATCTGTGATGGAACAGTCACTGAACTCCTTCATGTTTAGCTACAGTACATAAAATATGTACCACCTAGTCCTAGACAACAGGATAACACTACACACGACACCTCCGCACCTCACACAAACACTCTTTCCTGCCTACACGCACAGAGATCTCAATACAAAGTCCAATTAAGTTGCTTTAATGGGGATCAGCACTTTACCGATGATTTCAGCCCATGAAAACTGTCATATGAAAATTGTCAATGAGTCAAAAGCTGAAAACGCTGTCACTTTTAATCATTCTTTGTCTGTAGTTTCCCACTTGTCTTTGAGCTCACACACTGTGATATATGTCAAGTGTGATGGTCTCTATAAAAGCAATTACATCAACCTCAATATAATCGTCATTAAATAAATCAAGAAGTAAACATCCATATGCTCTGCCTCCCATCAGGTACAAAGGCTCCAATTTGAACACCTAAAGAGGAAAAGTATATTTCTGTCTTATGGGAGAAATGGTGCATGTTAATCTTACCTTTCGTCTTTTCACTTGATTTTCTTGGCACAGTCATTACTCACATCAGAATGGTATGAGAGGACTAATGGGGAAAGTTGCTCAACTTTTGTCCTCTGAAGGGAAAACATTGTGACTGGAGCGTTGCTGTCTCATAAAGAACAAATTCAGCTTTTATAAATATATATACATGCATGTATATATATGCATATACTTACACACTCGCACACATCCGTTCCCTCTAGTATGATTTATAAGCTGATTCTGACATGTGGGCACAGTTACACTCATTTTCTTCTATATATTATTTGTCAAGGTCATTGGCAAGCAAACCCCCTTCAAGTTTTTCCAGCACCATCCCCTTTCGGTCCTCCTTCCATCCCTCCGTCCCTCCCTCCTCCTTCAGCCTGATGGCCCCATGAATCATCCCGTCTTCCCCATCGAACTCCCCGATGCCTCCTTCCCACCACAGCCACCCCAACTTCCCCAATCCTTCTTCATTCCCGCTAACAATTTGGTAATGAAATATTGATTTTTAGTTAGATTCAAATGGATGTTATTAACTTTGCATTGATAAATCACTCCCCTCTCTTGCTTCTTCATCTCCCCCCTCTCTGTTTTGGATAGAGTGCTGGTAGGAACACCTGATTCACATTGAAGCCTGGAGGCCTGATTTGCTACATGACCTACAATGCTCCTTTTGGAGGCCACTTCTTGTTTTCCTCCCGTACATACTCACTCCTTCACTCACACACACAGGCTCCTCACATTAAAAGCTGTGAATGGATACTGATTACCTACTGTGGTCAATGACAGTGGCTTATAACATATTTTATTGAATGTTGTGAACTCAGAGGAAGTGCCCTTTTCAGAGTGAGCCATGCGTGGCATTGCAATGTCCTCTGCAGCTAAAGGCAAACATGATTGTGCTCTCACTACAAAATGAAATGTTTTAAAGTGGTGAGGTGCAGATGCTGTTTGGTCAATCCAAGCCCGCTTATTATTTTTTTATTTATAGATTTATTTATTTAGCAGATACAAAACAAAAACAGTTTAGATTTGTCAGAAATGTTGTGCTCAGGTAAAGATCAAGGGCAGAAATGCCATTGAGAGTGGAGGGAGGGTTCACAAAAAGCATAAAATGAAAGCATAAGCAAAACATAAAAAGTCTGTCTCTTTCCTCCAGCTCATCATATCCAGTGATCTGGCTGACCCAGCTACAGCTGACTCTTGCTGACTTGTTTAAAATGAGTTTAAACACTTTGAAAAAGAGGAGAATTGTAATCCTTCAAATGTAAACAAATGGATTTTCAGTGATGTTGGTGACAGAAGCATTCTCACTTTGGCAAACACTCAGAGACCTCAGCCCTGTGACCTCTGACCGAACACCATGTCATGTTCTGTAGCTGAAGTGGTACGTAGGGGAAATCTGCTGCAGGGTTTTATTATTGGCAGAATGATGTTATTTGGCTCTGATCAAATATTTTTCAGATTTTTGAGACAGCAGTAGTAAAGACATGATTGTTAATGGCAAAAAAGAGAGATGGACAGCAGAGTCTGCTGGTCAAATCATGGCTGGGGATGTTATCATATCTATTCATCTGCAACCTGTCGACAACAAGAAATCAGAAATTTGATTACACTGATTCACCAAAGCATAGTATGATTAGCTTAAACTACTAATACTGATATTAATAACAATAATAACTTTATTTATATAGCACCTTTTAAAACAGCCATTTTAAATGCTTGACAAGCAGGCAAATCAGAACAAGAATGCAAAACATCGGAGACAACAAGCCAAATAATACAATAGCATATTAAATCAAAGACAGACAAATTATATGGTACAATTTATTGATATTATCGATAATTAGAAAATAATGGCAAAGAAAAATAATAAAAGGAATATGATAATAGCTAAAAAAGGATAAGGGTTTAAGTAAAATGCATGTGGTATACGTAAGTCGGCTGTAGAGTACAGACAGATTCAGTGAAGAGAGAACAGTGATCTTAATGATTTACATTGCTTCTATATTTGCTGCAGTACTGTGCAGCAGTGGTTATTTAGTTGATAAAGAGCAGTCAATGCAAATACGTCAATTTATATTTTTTATACGAGCTAAACTGCAATTATGGAATCATCTCATGGTTTTAATCAACTAACTGTAATACATACATTTTTTCTAATTATAAGCTACAGCATTTTACAGCTCTTTCTCTGTCATGTTAATCATTTTAATAATAACTGGAATGTAAAGAAAAGCAAAGTGATTGTTTGAGTGACAGTGTTTCTCTTTGGTGGGCTTGTTTGAGTCATAGGTCCACACAGACTGTCAATGTCTTTAATTCCAGACCCTTTCCATTTTTGTATGTGTAAGTTTACTATTCACAATTACTCACTTATAGCTCCAGTTTCACACCTGACTGAAGGAACTATCAGCGGCTGTAATTTTTCTTCCCTTTAGTGTCACATGATTGTTTTGTCTATGACAGAATTGCTGAAATGGAGCTGTAGGCAGGAAGACAGACTCTGAACACGAAGGCTTTCATTGAATAACAAGTGTAGTATATGTTCAACAATTTGTTTGTTTATTGGGGCCCCTGTGTTGTTTGACATTTCTTGGTTGTTGCACACTCTTTTTTGGTGTCCTTCCTGTAAACAAAACTGAAATTATACATTTTTATATAAAAAAAAGATTACCTATTATTCCAAAACTTAGCATCTGTTCCAGCCCATGTTCAGTTGCCTATTGAGGTTCCTGTGTCCTGCTGAACAGCAATTTCTTACCATAAAAAAGGCTGAGCTGAAATCATAGATATATTTACTATGTATGTGTCACAATGATCACACTTACTGTGGGACCCTTATTTTCATTGTAATCTATCTAACCTACTCTTTACACACACACTTAGTATCAAATACCCTACGCATCAACTTACAAAATAATACAATTGTGATAACATGGTTTTTGATTATTCAACATTTTATTGATATTAACAAGCCAGTTGTTTTTGTATATTATTTATACAACGATGCATTTTCAGCAGTGCCTGTTTCACAGCATCCTGCCTCACCACCACCACCTCCACCTCCACCAAATCCAGAATTAAAAACAAGTACTTGACACAAGATGGACGTAGTGGCCAGGCAGAGCCCAGGGGACACAACTGGGGTTGCATATGAGGCGTCTGTTACTGGGAGGGCCATTTACATTTCTCTCTGCGCATTTTCACTGACAGCGACACAATTTCCTGTTCCATCTGGCGAACTTTTGACTGGGAGCCAGGGACTGAAATGTAATCTTTCGTGCACGCAGTGCACTCGGCCTCCCCAGAGTATTTCCCCACCAAAACCTTGAACTGTGCTCGGGTAATCTTTTATTCCACGGTCCTGCTGTTTTTAGCCTGTGAAACAATGGAGCACTCGAAAACAGACTGACTAATATCCTGGCCATAAGATTACTCCACTGTTCCCAGGTTGGATTATGCTCATACGTGTGTACACACACACACACACACACACACACACACACACACACACACACACACACACACACACACACACACACACACACACACACACACACACACACACACACACACACACACACACACACACACAGAGTAGGATAGAAGAATTTAGATTAGAAGCTACTTTTTCTTGACCATCTGCTTGACAGTCATTTTGTTCTTGAGTGTTTCCATTTTTTACATTAGATGTGTTTTTCCAATCACACTCCGCTGGGACATTGAAGGAGAGAGTGGAGGGTGGGGGTGTGGAGGAGTCTCTACCATGACCTGGAATGTGGCTGGAAAACGTTGGGGTTTGAGATCATGTTGATAACTTGGTACAAAGGTTCACTGTAGATTTACAATAACAAGTAAACATGGCATACCACTGTGATTATGTTTAGACATTAGAGATCACTGCCAGGTAGCTTCTCACATGATGACACCACGCACGCAATGTGAGTGCTGGCTTGTTTGTTACAGCAAATGGCACAATTTAGATGGATAGATGGATAGATGGATGGTGGTGGGACTCAGGAGATAAAGGTCATCCAATAACTATCTTAGTCCTTTGGCAAAATGCTGAACCCAAATTTTCCCCTACTGGTTGTGCTGACAGTATATGACTGGTGTGTGATAGTAGAAGTGTGGTGGTTAGAAACACCGAGTGTGTGACTTGTGTTGTAAAGCACTATGAGTGGCCGATAACTCTGGAAAACTGCTATATAAATACAGTTACAAAATCTAGTCATTAGTCACGAAAATATAATGCGCTACTTATCTTACACGACATGCATCATGACAGACTTGCTAGTTTCAAACCAACAAGCTTAATATGATGCCAGTGAGCACTTTACAGATGGAGCATTATGTAAAACCTAAATCTATAAGGATACTGTCCACTTGTCCTGAGGAGAGTTGTTTGGGATCAACCAATATCTCTGTTACACAGGAAGATTCACTGATTCACAAATGCTTTTCTCCTGAAGAAGATCTCTTTAGACGAATTTCCCTCAGAGGAAAGTTGCAATTAATCAGAACAAACAAAACCCCAAACTCTCAATGTCTATATAATGTAGGTGGTTTTTGTTGTTATGGGGTTAAATAAAGGGTGCATTTGGGTGAACTGTCTATACATTTCATGTTAAAGCATGTTTAAGTGAGAATAAATTGAAGATTCCAAAATATAGATGTGGCTGTTACTGTTAAATTCGACCACAGCATAATTCTATATATCAGCGATCAATCAAGTGATCTTTATAAAAGTGATCAATACAAGCAGTAGGTGGCACCCAGTAAAACTATAAAACAGAGTTATGATGGCACATCATATAATCCTACTACATCCCCATAGATGGTTTTACGATAGTGTGACCTTTGTTAGTCTCTGGAAGATGTACACCCCTTCCCTTGCACCCTGGCTCAGTACTAGGACAAATTAAATCTAGATAGTGGTGCTGTATTAAGTAGGGAGACTGTCTCATGCTCCATGTAGATAACCTTGTGTTATTAGCTCCCCGATGGCCAATCAATACGCCACTTCCTAGCAACTGAGGATGAGTATAGTCCCTCACCTAGATAATCATCTCTCACTGTCTGACACTGAGCAATTGGTTGCCTCTCAATCCCATGGTTGACGAGGATGGTTTGCATATTAAAAACACTGAACATCATTCTGAACAGAGAGAACAAACATGCATATACATAATATTTTGAGATAATTGAGCTGGGATGTATCTCCAGACCCAGAGGAACAAAAATAGCTTGATAAAGAGAAGCTGGGAATGGTCGCTGATTAAAGTATGCTGTTGATCATTGCTGTGATGCTGTGCATAGTGATGGAAGGATGGTGTTTATGACTTTGTTGGGAAAGATCTGCTGCAGAGAGTTGAGTCCCCGATGGCCATCTCTCTGTGGAGCGGAGACATCATCTTCCCACTGAGCGGCGGGTCCCCAGTGGATAGAATTGACATGGATGACGAGGATGGTGATGATGTTTAAACAGAAAAAAACTCCCTGTCCATCTGTCCACATCCCCTCTTCTGCTTCCTCTCATGCTTCTGCTCTTTCACCATTTTCTGTTCTCCTCCTACAACCACAGTCACAGCCTACTTTTCTCTTCTAAAGAACTCACAAGTGCCAAACAGCTTCATGTGTTTATACATATAGACTTATTATAGTTCATTATGTACAAGCAATCGAATCCCCCCCGCTCTGATTGCTCTTGGTTGCTGCAGTTTGCAAGCTTTGATCATTATTATTTTGTACTGCATTGTATTAACTCAATGTTAAGACAAGGTCTTGAATCTGAGTAGCGTGAAGACAAGCTGGAAGTCTGCATTCAATACACTCGAAGGTGGCCGTTACATTGTCGAGATGCTGCCCTTAACATTTTAATGAATTCATATGTGTGCTACAAGAGACAGACATCTTAGAGGGAGTCATGAGTGGGTATTGCTACTTGTAGAAAGCTACAGCCGTATGACTGTAGTGAGCTTGAAATCACATCAACTACAATAAACAATCAGAGAAACCTTGTGAGACAGTTGTCCCTGAAAAAGATGAGTAAAATTCACTGGAGCAGCGGGAATAATGTTGAATGCTTATTAATGATCAACTTGACAGGTTTGTGTTTTGTTTCACCTCTATTTGGTTTTGACAAGTATCAGAAATATAAGATAATGAAGAGGGCACAGCTCACTGCCTTGCTGTAAACACAATATATGCCTATTTTATTGACATAATAATACATAGCTATATTCTCTTTAAAAACTCACAGCCGCTGTGGTCTATAAGAAGCATTGCGTTAATAGTCAGTAGTGGTTTTGAACTAACTGACTGCTGCTCCTTGAGGGGAAGGTTATCAACAAAAAACATCTTATGGACACAATTCAAACCCATGTCCCTGTCAAATATGATTATAAGCTGTTATAATTTTATTGAAGGACTGTTTTTAAAGGTGCTTAATGGAAATAGGTGGGCCAGTCCCCCTGTCATTGGACTGACTGGAATACAGAAAACTTACCAATTGAAATCATGAACAAAATCTGGTCCATGAAGATCTGAACCTGTGATATAATGATACAGGTTAGTTGCCAGTAAATTCACACTCATATTGGCTGTTGACAAAATAGGTATTAATTGCCATTATTTCTAATGATAAATGAAACTGCTATATTTTGGTGTGTTTACAGAGTATTCATTTAGCAAAATTGGACCAAATTATCTTCACGCAATGAATTTGGATTCCTAACAGCTCTGAAGCATTTTACTTGACACTGCACTTCCTGCTTCCCTGCAGTAGGGTAAGACAAACACACATGACGGATCGGAGAATGCATGTACATGTTCAGCCACAGAATTTCAAAAACTTTGACTCGAACATAGCCCAACACTTCCAATGACCTCTGTCGTCTAGACTGGAGTCTCCTAAGGTCACTGGGAATCAGACCCCGGCTGTCATAGGAGAGTTTAGATGTATCCGTCAACACTCTGTCTCTGCCTCCCATGGTGGTACTGAGGGTATGTGTGTTTGTGCCAGTCTTACAAGGGCAACATTAAGCCTCAATGCGAGTGTCAAAGTGAGAGAACCTATGGAGATCACTGCAAGAAGTGGCAGCACTTGTGTTTCCAAGATGGAAGCTGGATGGTGGATTTTGCAGAAGCTGACAGCCAGCGAGTGCGCATCCACAGGGGCTGCCGTTCCTGGGGCACGGCTGTGGCCATGCGCCAGGGGAGCTGCAGAGAAACTCCAGACTTGATGGGGTTTGGGGGTGGATGCTGTCATTGCTGGATCAGTGGAAGAGGTGGACACCATGGACCCAGGTTCAGTACCCAACACTCATGGGATAATTCAAATGGAGCACAGAAGCTGGAGCTGGTAACCTTTTCAGTACAGCACAAATACACTGACTCCCTGTCAAACAAACAGCCACATACATACTGTATGCATAAATACACAAACACGTACAAATAAATGTGGGAAATACTGAACATTTTGAGTGTGTGTGTGTGTGTGTAGGAAAGACTACACAATTGTTTGATTGTGGAAACGGTCCTTTAAAAAGAATAGAAATAGTATAACCCAAGGTTTACCCAAACTATTGTTAGGTAACCTGTAGCAGCCTATAGCAGCAGCCAAGGAAAAAGTCAGGTGGGCTAGATGGCTCACAAGTCTTTAACCCCATGTTTATTATTATTATTATTATTATTATTATAAACATGATGCTGAAGGGTCTTCTAACCTTCAGGGAGTATTTAACACAAATTGCAGTCTTTCCCTAAACCTGACCAAGTTGTTTATATACCTAAACTTACCAGAACCTAGCCGTAAGCGGTCTACAAGTCTAACTATATGTGATCTTGAAGAAGACGGCACAGCAGCTGGTACGCTCTGCATGTTATTTACTGTAACCATGACAACAAAAGTTCAGTACGGCTGTTGCCATAGGGCAAGTATTTAAAGAGATGCTCCTCAGAAAATACAAGGGATTCTGCTTCTAATTGGCTGTAAACTGGGAAGGTGACAAAGAGGTTGAGTTAAAATTTTCTCCAATGACTTTAAAGGAGACTCATATTTGACATTGATCACAGCTCTTCTCAGCCGATTTCATGATGCAATATCAAAACAGACAATGAGAGTTGCTGAAGGCTTCACAAAGTATGATGATACACAGTCATGTACATAGCCAAACATTACATCCGTATGTGATTACACACAATTCAAATCCAGGGGCATTATGGTGCTGAAACAGCTTGCTCTCATCTGAGAAGGCTTCCACAAGGCTTCAGAAATTGGCTGTAAGGATGCAATTGGGATATGAGAGAACAGTTTAATCTGTGGTTTCGTTGGAAAATAGTTTCTGGCTGCGAGCGGCAGTGCTGAGTGCACTGCTGCTGAGCAGCTCTCAAGTATTGGCACTTCAACTTCAAGATGGTTATGCTGTCTAAGTGTAGACAGACAAACAACGACTCTTTGTTGACTACTGAATAAACTAAATGAAAATATGGACAGAATTTGGAATTACCCAAAGATACTCACATAAAATACGTGATCGTGTTAAATTGTCACACTCAACCAGCGAATTGCCCACAACAAAAGAGGGAGGCAGGAGTTTTTAGAACTCGTTTGAAAATCATTTATCTGATCTTATGTTATTGTAATCATGTTGATGATGATCTATTGATAAGACAAATACGTGACAGTTTAACTTTCTTACATCAGGGCCAGAAGCTTCAATATTCAAATTAATATATTCAGGGACACAAAAACATAGTTAACGTTTCCTTGATAACACAATACTTCATAAAAGTGGATATGCACAAAAAGCATAAATGAAATAGGCTGTAGACCTTTTATTTCAGTTGATTGTTTAATTAAACAGTTTGATGGAAGTCGCCAATGGCTCTTAATACAGCAACAATGTGATACAGCAGCAATGTGTACAAATAATGTCATAAATATTATTATACAGTTCAGATATAATTAACCAGGGTAATTAGACTGAGTTTCGAGTAATCTAAGATTTATATATACTCTTTTTTTCACTTGCTTAAGCTTGAAAAGTGCGATCAAAATGCATTTATTTATATTTTAAAAAAATTCCAAATGTTCTGCCTCTCCATGACAATAACCAAAAGCTGTTTCTTCCATAACTCACTAAAATATTTAAAGCTGGTATTTCCGACATTTATATGTTGATGGTGGGCCATGTTAATGTGTAATGACATAGAGTTTTTTTCATCAAGATCTGCAGTTCTCCTCAGTTCTACAGGGAGGTTTAGTGTCTTTCAGCCCAATTGGATTTTACAGCCTGAACCTTTACTACTTTATAGTCTTTGCTCTAATTACTTTCTTTCCAGCGGCAGCAGGCCACTTATTTCTGCAAGCTCTACCCACTGTACATTGCCTTACTCAGAACCAAACAGCAGAGTGTCAAAGTTAGCAACAGCTGACAAAGAAAGTGGCAATGCTGGGAAATTATCTCCAGTTTTGTCACGGTTTGAGGGAGGAGATGGACCCAGGATGCAGAGATTTTAACAAAAAGGGTATTTAATATACAAAAAGGTCTTTAACAAGACAAAAATAAAACAGGAACACTAACAAATAACACTGGTGACAAGGTGCATGGAGAACAAGGAAGGAAAAGCAGGGGGAAAAAAACCATATCTCTCGACGTCTAGAAACGTGTAGAACAACAAACGAACCGATAAAGGGCTTGGGGAACACAGAGGCTTAAATAGAGACACAGGGAAGGCTGGGGTAACTAGCCACAGGTGCAACACATGAGGACTGGGAAAGACCATCACCGAGACAGGAAGTGACACATCCGAGAAGCTGGAAACAACACACAAGGAAGGAGAGACTACAAAATAAAACAGGAAACAGAACACACAAGGAGAAACAGAGTGCATACATGAAAACAACAGAGATCTAACAGTTTTACAGAAACACTTCACAAAATCTAAACTGTCAGATCGTTACAAGTTTAGCAAAAATAGGACTGTGCTTACAATGATCATTACAAAACATTTTGTGAGTAGCTTTAAGATGTACCAGAAACAAATTCAAATGCAATATGATGACACCTTCTGTTACCACCAGCAGCTGCCCCAGCTCCGCAGGAATACAGGAATTAAAGAAGGAGTGAGGGTTTGGGACATACATGGTTCAAAGGGACAGATTCACCTCAACACTAGAATGGCATGCTGCAAAGAGAGGGTGTGTTGAAAAGTGCATGTTTGACTGTGTGAGTGTGTGTGTGTGTGGGGATGGGGGGATTCACATGTGTGGCTCCATGTCCACTTTGTGCGAGGAGGATATTGGCAGTATACTGACAGGATGTTGATTATCCAGCTTGCAGGAGGCTGAGGTCTCTCTGGTCGTCAGGTGGAAGTCACAGCACGGAGGAGTGATGAGACAATCAGACAGATAGGGGGGAGGGAGGAGGGCATGTGTCAGGGCAGAGGACGATGACAATAAGCTGTCTGTCTCAGCTGACATGGACACAGCTCAGGATCAGATTAGATACAGCACTGCTCAAAGATGCGACATAAACAAACGTGCACAGGATGCAGTCTACTTCTTATGCGGTCAGGCCTTAACCCCTCTGTAAATACATAAATGAAACAATCAAACAAAAAAAATTAAGTTAAACAACATAGATTGTTTTTTTTTATCTGCTTGTAATGTGTTAGTTTACTGCCATAGTTACATTAAATATATACTAATTAACTCTAGCTTTTTGTCTTAAATAACTGGATACATAATATTTTACGATGACATACTTTTCCATGCCACATCTTAGAAGTAAATAGACCAAGATTTGTCTGTCTGTCAGTGTTTATGTCTTTCTTTATTGAAATTTGTCAGAAAGGTTTCATCAAAAACCAGAACACAGCCCTAGAATGTGTTGTAGGAGTACCAGCAACTTGCAGTCCCCACGAGCTGTTCCACAGTTCATGGATGTTAGGAAATCAGCATTGCAACCCATGAATCCTATGTTCAGCAGTTGATCACAGCATATGATCACCCTAGAATACATTTTTTCCAGGGAGGCTGAGGAGTGTGATAACCAAATTATAAGGAGCACAACCTCCAATTCCTCTTTTAAAAAATGGAAAACACCACCACTTAGGGTGTTGTCCCTCGACTCTGAAGAGCCCAAGATAAACCAGTGCAGAAACCTTCAGCATCACAAGCTGAATCCAAAGACTTGCCAACAAGGAGCTTCTTTACCGTCTCAATGACTGCTGCCAGGTTGGAAGTGTTTGATGGGTTCACGGGATGGTCAAAGGGTTTGTTCCATTCCCCAACAATATCTCCAGTCCAGGGCAGCAGTTCTGTTCCTCTGATGAATGTTGTTTCAGGGGACCAGTGGTCCAAACAAATATGCTAGGCCTCCTTCTTCAGCCTGACAGTCCCCCCAGCAGGTTCCTAGTTTGCCCCCTCGACTGGTACAAATGACTTTACAATGAAGAATACTCTGACTTCATGTCCCTAGATATCCTTGCAACGCATAGAAAGTCCTGCCACAGGTGGGAGGTGAACTCCTCATGACTAGAGTCTTTTGCTTCTGTCACTACATATTTGTGTTCTCCTGGTTTACCTGCTGGCCTTCCTTGCCATCAGTTCCAACTCACCAAACAATCTCAAAGATTCTTATCCAAGAAAGTTACAATGATATGACCACAAAGTCGATCATCAATACTTTTCTAATGTGTTCTGGTACCAGGAACATTTATAAACCACCCTATGCTTGTGGATAGGGTTGTTAAGATTATGACTAGCACATTAGTCCAATAAAAAGGCAATGTTCAGGTTCACATCAGTTTCACCATTGTGACTCAAGTGTATATTGAAGGCTCCCGGTAGAATTATGAAATCCCCTGGCACATAAATACCCAAAATAATGAACGTAAAACTATAATATAGTCCTATTTCTGCCATTGTATCATCACTGATCCCTCTGAACTGACTGGTCCTTGATAGGGAGCATGTGTAGGGATGTCTGCGTTGTTTTGTTTCACGTCAAAGTTTTTTTAATTGTCACGTCATGTTCATATTGGCTTTATCAAGTGCTTCTAAGTAATCAACAGTTTGGTCTGGCTTGTAATCAAAAACTTACTAAGCCCCATGGGAAGACATGCTTCGATGTACAGTGCTGCTGCAGCTGACAGAATTAAATGGAATTGGGAATATTCTATTCACAATGCTAAATCAACTGCTGCTGCAGGGAGACCATCCATTACATACTGGACATGGACATACTGATCTAATAATAAAGCTACACAAGCAAATACAGGGTTACCTGGCTGCCTAGCTTCAGGAGAGAGTGGGTCGAAGAAGAGACTCAAAAGAATCGGCAATAAACCGGAAGCCCTCCACTTAGCACAGTACTACCTGCTTACTCCAGGCAAACACAAGATGTCAGTGGGCATACAAGGAAGCATATCTCATTTGAATCATAATCCTGGATTGATGACATGACTTCTAACTTGATTGCTTACTCTCTTAAGAGACTGCTTAAACTGAACCGGGAATGTAACAACAATGATTAAAAGCATTGGGGTGGGCTCTGTATATCCATAAAGGAAGCATGGTGAACACATGTTAGAGTCAGTAGTCATATTGTTCACCTGATATCAAACTGCTTTATGTAAATTTCAGAACAAGATACATTATCATATCAAGTTGGCCAGCAGAATATTGTTATCATGTACATCCCACCCATGGGCAATATCTTTTGTGCCCAGGCTGTCTCTGCTATCACTCATCACATTGCCCAATGTCGCTCCAGACTCCCTTGTTCTATTCTGAGGGATTTAAGTCGCTACAGACCCAACAAAGTGCTCCCAACATATCGTTGGGAGTACTTTATCCTCAAGAGGAGGTAAAACAATCAATCTCTGCTAAGACAATGTGAAAAATGCATAGAAAGCACACACTTAAAACGCCATCCATCTTGTCCCTGCCTACTGGACCACATTACAAAGGTAGGGAGCTGCTAAAAACCACATCGAGGAGCTTGACGGCGAGGCTACAGAGATTGTGTTTTAAATGCACTGACTGTGAACGTTGATAAAGGGAACATGTCATTCCCTGCAAAATAAAATTATTTTTGGTTAATTTCAGGGATGACAACCCACTGTCCTAACTCAGGGGTAAACGCCCAGACAGCAGAGCACATTGAAGATTTTAAATATAGTATCTTGGCCTCAAAATCACAAGCTCAACAGATGGGGGGAGGTTAGACTTCTGCATCCAGGAAGAACTGAAACATGCTCCGCTCACTGTCACAAATACACAGATTACTGTGCACTACTGCAGTGTAGCACTATTTCTTCCAATTTTATTTTGTATTTATCCTTAACTTCATATTTTAATTAATTTGTATGTAAATATTATGTTTCATGGCTGCACACAATGAATATTTCCTCGTGGTCATTATTGTGTCATGATTGTTGTGTGTGCTTATTTTAGCCCAGTTAAATAATGCCAATGTTGGTCAGAACCTTTCGCTGCTTCTTTATTCTGCTTCTTTGCATCTTCATTGCATTTTCCACATAAAGTATCCAAACCTAATCTTGATCTATACAAAATATATTTTTGAAGGGAAACATCAATGAATGTGAAAAAAACTTTCTAAACCAAACTTTACACATATTGTGTATCTCCATTATGATGTTGTATTTTTTTTTTATGTTCCTCTACTGGATTAATATCAGGCAAAATGAGGATGTTCCATTATTTGTGCAATCTTTAATTATGCATTAGGCTGTGGCGTGCACATTAAAAAGATGCAACTAAAATGCTCATTAATTTTTTATAAGCGACAACATTTAAACTGAGTACAAATACATGGGCAGAGGTCCATTTACCACCCCACAGATGAAAGGGCATTGGATATTAAGACATGGGGCTGAATTCACAGAGAAACCCCTAATCGTACTCAATTGTCCTTCACCAAGTAATTGACTTTTAATTAATCCCCTTGATATTTGGAAACGCACATACCTTAGTAATGGGTTCTCTGTGCTGAACACCTGCATTGTGGGCTGGAGGGAAATCTGTAGATTGGTGTTTAAAACTGTTTCACTACTCAGGGAATGCTGTGTTTATGAAAAGATAGCGCCAGCATCTTCGGAACAAAAACTGCTCATATCAAAATAAAACCAATGAATGCATATTATACTTCAGTGAATTTGTGACTTCCATATATTTCCATTTTTTACTCTGATTGGCTAAATATTTTTTGAAAATCATATTAACACATTTATCATCACTCTTGCTTCAACTATATGTAATGCATGTAGGTAAAAAGCAAAGATATAAGAGAACAGAGAATACACTAGAAGCCTGAGAAAATCCTGATGACAACATGTCAAGACCAGATAATTCATCAAAGCTACAAAAGACACAACAGGAAAAGTGGTAAATGTCAGATTTTTGGATTGACTTCCCCAGAGTGATAGAACGAGAGCTTCTTTTGAGAGCCAACAGTATCTGATATTCAATAATCCAACTTCATCCTGTCACAAACACATGAGAGTCTCAGCTAACTCAAAGTTGACACCCATTCTCATGGACACATCAGGATCATACAGGAAAACGGAGTGATAAACGCAAGCCGAGAAAAAGTGGGTAGACCAAAGAGCAAATTACAATGCTTCAACCAGAGTAGTGGCTAGACATCATAGATAGATGATACTGTATACAACAAAGCAGGTTCTTGTTTCCCAATTGTATCTTCAGGCTGAGATGATCATAAAAGTTGAAATCCGAAGTCACATGCTGAGGTTATGAGATGTGGGAACAGTCAGTGAGGGAAGGCCAAACTACGACAATACTGTGCAGCTGCATCACAAACTTCATCCTCCAAATTGTTGATTCCAAACATCTAAAACAATTTCAATAAAGATCTGATTACAGCATTCACAAAGGAGAATTTACTGCATAGCATTAAAGGCAATTCATGCTTCTGCATCGAAGCTACGCTGTAGGTACGCCCCTATGTAGCCTACGCACGGGTCGAGCATTCATAGTTTTGCTTAGGTAAAAGTGAGTCGGGCTGCAACTACACCGCTGAAACGCTTGTGGCAGTAGAGTTTCAATCCTGGTGTTGGGTGTCTTCCGGTTTCTGGTCCGTTTATTTACAAGTTCTCTGGTGTCTCTCCTCACTTCAGAACAATGGAGAGTGTTACTAAGTGTTGGATAGGAAGCTGATTGATGTAGAAGAGCAATAACTTTTTCTTTAAGAAGTGCAACGAAGGAAAGAACAACGCCGTCTGTGTTCGTCCCGATTAGCTCAATTAAAAAATGTCACATCAAAAATGCAAGTCTGTCAGACCAAGCGGGCCAATCACAGCTCTTGCAGTCTGCGTCCCCTCAATGTGTAGTTACATTCTTGGGGAGGTGCATGTCAGGTTATGGCGTATGATGGTGGGCAGGTTTACTTGTATTTTTTAGTATCCAAACCAAAAACCACTGTGATGGATGTGCAACAAACAGACCCACTTACTGCAGTGTAGAGGTACATTAGCAGCTTCTGAGGCAGGTTGAACTTCCAGAGCAGGAAGCACATCCTCTTCTGGGTCTTTTAGATGAATGAACTGACGTTGGAGGGAAAGAGAGATTGTGGACTCTAGAAAAGATTACAGTTAGTTGGTTGGGGGGGACACTTTTCCTGTTGTGTCTTCTACCAAGAGTCCCTTCTGAGATAGAAGAATATTGGGGAGAGCCCAAAGTGTTAGCCTGGGGGGTACCAGGGCTGACTCTCTGGGTGCCGGATGTGCTGCTTCCGGTCTGTCAGGAAGTTGGTGGTCCACTGACAGGTGGGTGTGGGCATTTATTATTATGATGAATGTTGTTGAAACTAAGTTCAAGTCCAAAAATACTCCTTTTTGGGGCTCGGAGTTGGTTTAACTTTCCAGCCTTTTAAGAACCAGTTTGTTTTTCCATGCGTGAGAGCCCCCTCAGAGCCTCGTCATTACATCACTGTCTACGTCTCCATGCCTCAACTGTGTAAATGAAACTAGAGACTGGCAGTTATATGCCTATATGTAACCGGTCTATCCTTTGTGCCAGTTACATGCGTTGTGTGTCAGTTTGTGAAGTAGAAGATCGGGACTTGATTTTTGGCACAGGACTAATATTGCTGCTGAATGTGCTCTGTTCAGTGTTATAGCAGAAGAAAAGAAACAGCGTTGGTCATTCGTCTTCAATACATGCAACATAAAAAAAAGATATGGTTCCACAGGCGTACTTTAGGACACAAAATGGCGAACGCCAACGCACATGCACGGAAACATAACACATGTTTGCTAGCTCGCTAAAAAACTCTGAACTAACTCACAAATGAAAATGAACCTTAAAAAATTGAAACCGCTCAACTACTATGATAATATTACAAGCAAAGTAATTTCTACACACTTCTCAACAAAAGCTGAGGGATTTCTGGTGGCATGCAATATTAGTTTTAATACCTGCTACATATATATTCATTTAGTCCAATGCTAAAAACGCTCTCTTTAATATGGTATAACAGCCATATAATGTGTTTTAATCCCTGGCGTAATATTTAACATGTCTTTGATGTGGTAGCTTGTGCCTAAGGTTTTTATTTGTTTGAGTCTTGTAAAATAATCAGCTGGATGTTTATTTATTAATGTTGGTGAACACAGGCCTGGGGTGGGATGTAAAAACTAAAAACAAAGAATAATGGAGAATAAAAAGTTTGGCAGTTTACGATGAGAGTTTTAAAGTTTGGACTACATGTTTTTCTTGCATCAACCTTCATTTAAACTGACCTTCATTTATGGTGCACTGATTTAAATGAATGGTCCACTAACCTTTGTGTATGGACTGTGTGATTCACTGGCAGCCCAGATGGCAGCCTCAGTACTAAACTCTCTTGTGTTTCCACTGCTTTTGTTTATTTGTTCCAACCTTTGCATTTCCAACCTGATTAACTTTCATGAAGATGCTGAACACCTGACAGTCCACTCCACACAAATTGTCACCCAACTTCATGAATAGTCACAGAGACTTTGGTTGGAAGACCATCAGTTCGCTGGTGAAGTTCAAGTGATGATCAAATATAAGCAAATGAATCCAACTGCACACACAAATTGATTCAACAGTTGATTTACAGTTGTATCAGAGGGAAGAATGGTGTTCACCCTCCAGTAATGTGTTGTGTAAGAGATCAACACTTTAATAAATCCTCTTTTACACCAGAATTAGAAGGTAATTACGTGGGTAATCCAAGTAAACAAAAAGGAGATCAACTGCTCTCTTATTGCAAGTGGAGGAGTTGCTTCTCTTATTTCCCCCTAGGTGAGTCATGTTTGACGTCATCATGACTATGAAGCTCTCTCACCTCTGTGTCTTGCCAAATTAGTGCATTCACGCAGGCGTCATGTTTCCAGTCGTTTCACCAGGAATGCTGATTTGACCTATTTCCACTTCAGACAAAAGCCAGAAGCTAGTGGTTGTTGTTGGGTTTTTACATGTTATGCTTTGTCTGCTTGCAGATCAATGTTCATTTCATGGTAATGTGCCTTAAACTGATCATCCATACTTCAACTCCATATTTCATTATACATGCAGTATTTGCTCTTAGAAAACTTTTTTTTTTTCCCCTCTAAGGTAATTTATTATTAGTCTATATATGTTTGCATCACTACGTGCATACATGTACACATGCGCTTTTGTGAACTCATTTGAGTTCATGTTTTGAAGGGCCACTTTAATATACCCCATATAAAAATCCCTACGTAAATATCTAGAGGCAGTGGTGAGTGTGTAGGGGGATTATTGCGTGTTTGTTTGTGTGTGTTTTTGTGGGATGTGTAATAAAGGATGAACAGAGAATACTGAAGATAGAGTGATCAAGGGTACAGAGAGAGAGAGGGATGGGGCGAGGGAAAAAGAGAAGGATAAAGAGAGGACAAGAGAGCAACAGACAGAAAAAGAGATAAAATGTGTTGATGGACACCTCTCATCCTCTCTGTGACAGCTTCATGAATATGCCTCAGGATGGACACACACCCACAAGCACACACACAAACACGCACACACACACACACACACACACACACACACACACACACACACACACACACACACACACACACACACACACACACACACACACACACACACACACACACACACTCTGATGTGATTGACAGCTAGCAGGTGCTGGGTGAATGAAGTTGTCAGGCTGGCTGCTGATCAGCTGAGTGTCGCTGTAACAACAGCTGAAGGCTCAGCTTGGCGTCACTGCACTTGAAGGTGATCTCTTGTTTAGCCATAGACTATTACGTGTGATGTATGAGTGTGAGACATCAAGATAAGATTAAAGATCATATTACTTTGTTTAATTTCATTTTCTGTTATTTACATTATTCTGAATGTCAAAGCTGTATGTTTACTTGTTATGTTAATTTCCACTGCATTATTAGTAGCTCGGGAAGTCATATCAGGAGTCCCAAACAATTTTACGATGTCACTTCCTGTATAATTTCCAATTAAAAGTGTTGTAGACACTGTGCCATAAATATATTTTAAAAACCAGCAAGTGTTGAGTTTTGTTTCCTGCATGCTCATTAACATAAAACATGGTGAAAGTAGTCATTTCAGCTGGATGTCCTTTGTTGTCAATGGCCAGCCTATCCTCTTCTGAAGATGTAGTCAGACATGCTCGGAACTCTGAAATCTCCTGAAATTATCCCAAAACAATACAAATATGTCAGGTTGAAAAAGACAATACATACATGTAAAAGAAACCAACAAAGATCCCAAAAGAGATATGAAACGCTAACACCAGTGACAAAGTGCTGTAAACCAAAAACTTGTTCTCTTTCGTATTGAGATTCTCAGACCAGATACATATACCACATGTACTGGTAATGATCCCCAAATGACAGGTGACGTGGATAATTATTTAAGTCACACCAGCAGTACTGGCATGCACCAGTATATAATCCGCAGGTGTACGTTATCACTCTGATTTTTCGATCTCCACAGAGCAGTCTAGACGTGGGTTTCAGCAGAGATTTAAAAACTACTTACGAGACTGACAAGCATTTCAAATGCGTTGCCAGCTGCCGATGAGAGCTGGCCTCTGCTCATCTTAGGGTCCCCCCTCCTGGGGGGGTCATTGAAGGGATCTGTCTCCTTCCTCCCCTCCTGCAGAGGGTTCAGATAGCACAAAAGGGGCTCGTCCAGATACCCTCAAACTGGCCCCAGAGGATCTGGTTCATGTTAGAGTGTTTTTATTGTGGGGCAGAAGTTTCAATAGACAGGACTAACATTACATTGAAATAACCAATGTAAACAAACTGACTGGCTGTGTATTGATTGATAGATCAGTCCCTCCAGTCGGTCAGATGTGTCACATTTTAGTTCCAATGAGGGAAGCCCTTAGTCTGGAAGTTAAATGCATTCAAGTATTTTAAGCAGTAGTTTCTTCTCTTGGCTTTTCAGAGTCTATAATCTTTGATCTGCTCACAACATCTTCCCTAAACTTATAATGGGAAGATTTGGTTGACAAGGCAGAAGTTACCTCCTCATAACCCTGGCTCCTCCAGTCCACGTAACGAAACTGGGCAAGTTAGGAAACAAACTGAACCTAGAATTACCCCTGACAGCTGTGATGTGTGAATGATGTGTGATAGAGAAGCACTGCATATAGAAGCGCTGTGTGAATGTGTGGGTGAATGGTAGTCCTAGTGTAAAGTGCATTGATTGGTCGATAAGAATAGAGAAGTGCTACATATGTTCAATCAATTTACCATGTGGACATTTACACAGCTTTATTTTCAAATCTCAGCATTAATGCACGTTTGTACTTCATCTTCAACTCTCGTTCAAAAAACTGTGCACATCATTTTTCCCTCACAATGTTTGTTGGCCAGTGTTTGGCATAGAAATCCGTCGGTTGAAGAATTGACAGACACCTCGCAGCCAATAAGACACAAGTATTTCCTGTAAACCCTCTCTGATTGGTTTTGCCTCTGTTCTTTGAAGATAAGATAGACCAACAACTCAGTTCCCTCTATTAGAATAAGTATTTAGGGCCACAGCCCCAATAGCCCAGGCCAGGTATCATCCCCACCATGTACTGTCTTTGTCCAGTTTGATTGTATAAAGTTCTTATTTTCTCCAGCTGTCTGACAACACACTTCCAACTCATCCACTTTTATTTCCTTACTTATACCAAACGGCTCTTTCCTCAATTACCTCCCCCTCCCCTGTCTCTATCCACTGTAGTTGCCCACTATTTCCTTCCTTGATTTCTTCTTTCCACCCCTGTCCTTCCTCCCTATACCTCTCACTCTCCACCCTCTGCCTAATTGGGCTTTGAAGAGTTAATGGTGAGATGTGATATCTCACTCTGTGTTGCCTCCAGATATCTATTAAAAAGGCACAGGCAGCGCTGTCTATCACAGCTTAGACACCAGATGTTGCCCACATCTACACTCATTGCAGATGTAATGGGCCTGAATGCTGCAGTTTGCGACTTCACTGGCATCCATCCTGTGCAATGTGGCACCAGAGGAAAACAAGTGAGAGAGAGAGAGCGAGAGAGAGAGAGAGTGGGGGGTGTAATTATCCTCCATTACCACAAACTCTTATTTCCCTCAGCAGCAGAGGCACATCTCTTGTAGAAATGGCAGATATCAAAGTAAAGATGGGCGTTGTGTTTCAGAGACTTGTTGTGTTTAAGATTCTCTGGAGGTTCGGCGGTCAATGCTATACTGCGCTTGCGCTTAACTCGAAACAAAAAGCGCAGCACAAGCTATTGGAAATAATGGGTTTCAGAGCACAGTAGTGCCATTGTCGCATTGAGAGCCCCATCACTGTTTGCCTGTGTGTGCATGCTCATGGGTATATTCTGGGATTTGACTGTTGGAGTCGGTGTGTATGGGCGTGCATGCAGGTGTTTAATTTAGGGTTTGGTGAACGCTGATGATGGCAAACATTTATATTGAAATTATTTCACTGAAAACTAAAATAAAATTAAGTTTCGTGCTGCTATAGGAAACGATTGTGTACAATCATCAAGTTTCCGGGGCAAAAATATCCAAAAGCAGAAAATATTCATGTCTTGTGGGCGGCTGTGGCTGAGGGGTAGAGCGGTTGTCCTCCAACCAGAAGGTCGGCAATCCAATCCCAGTCTTACCCATCTGCAGGCCGAAGTGTCTATGGGAAAGAGGCTGATCTCCGAATTTGCCCGAATAGAAAAAATTGCTGCACATGATGCATTCATTCCGACATCAATAATAACATCTATATTTTGAGCAACCTTTCATCCTACAAACCCTATCCTAGCATATAGAAAGCTATTCTCTATACAAAGTCAAGTGTTTGTAGCGTAAGAGGTTTGATGGTATTGTTGCTAAAGCCTAAACAACAGCACTTTATACCCCAAGGTATTAGCTATCTATTTGCCATGCACAAGTGTAGCCATGGCAAACGGCAAATAAATCTCTTCATCCGCGTTGCTGTTATTCCGCTTCACATTTGATCTTGGAGGATGTGGTCACAGACAATCCAAATCATAATTAAGAATACAGAGCAGCAAGGGGGAAATTTAAAAAAATGGTTCTGGGGTGACCAGCGTTCATCTATTTATTTTTATAGGGGTCTCTCGGCGTGAGCAACAAACTTGATTTATTTCCCTCTGCTTTTAAGAGTGCAAGACCCAGACATTCAGAAATGAAGTGGAATGCTGCTAAGAATTTCAAATGCGCTTTTAATACATCCCCCTCATATTGACATTTAGGTGGGAATCCGTCTTTTTTATTTCTGTCATTCCTAGTACTGCAGCCATTGGTATATTTGTGTGTGTGTGTGTGTGTGTGTGTGTGTGTGTGTGTGCATGTGTGGTAACATTTATTTCCCCTCATCGTCTGTTCAGAGTGAGAGGAGAGGTGTGGGGAGGGTGGGAGTGTAATGGTAATCATTTTTTTGTGACTGCGCCCAGGGTCTGAAGTGGCTGTTGCAGAGGACTTCTAGATTGATCTTGCAGCATGCATGCACAAACGCACACACACACATACATACACACACACACACCCTGAAGAAGATATGCTATATGGATCGCATTTATCCCCCTCTGCTTGCCCTCCCTCCATGCCCCCATTTGATTAATGATCCAAATATGTGAATAAAAATATCAAAACAACTCGTCAAACCCAGGGGTTCCAGCAACTAAACTGCTTAAGGATGAAACTACAAACTAACGAGTCGAGCCTTTTTTTAACATTGCCTTTTTTAAATTACCTTCAGTGATTAACTTATTTATTTGTCTACAAAGAAAACAGCTATATACAATATTAAGAGATGTATGAAAATGACATTTTTTTTCCGGGTTTTGCCCAGTGAGATGTGTTTTACGGTATTATATTATTTTATTTGGATGTGCCTATGTGTGTGTCAAGGTTTGTTAATGCATCTACACATGTGTACGTGAGGCACCCTGGAAGGCATATGGATACTTAACTCACAGCGGTGGCGTTATCAGCCTCCTCTAACACAGTAGACCACTAATTGACATTTTCATTAAAGGCAAATTTATGTTCCTATTTCTGTCTGCAATAATGACCATTTCCCAAGCAGTGCTATGGGCCCTGCTAATGGACACGGAATAAAAAGGCGGAAACTTGTTTAATTATGATGGCAAGTGCTCTGATCCTCCTTCCCCTGTCAGTGAGAAGGAGGTGGAGCAGGTCTGTGTGATGGCTGGAGGTGGGAAAGGATTGAGGTATGAGGAAAGATGAACAGGCTGACAACACACATCACACCCTCAATTAACACATTTGATGAAGAGCTTAATTCAGAGATAGATACACAATAGAAAAATATTGTGAATTGTGAAAATAGAGCGGGATGTGCATTTAGAGAAAGAATCCCCTACAAAGAAAACTCTGTATGGCTCTCACAATCCAGATTTTAACACACAGGTTATTGTGACACAGTAACTGTAGCAGTAGCAGGGACTGACCATCTGGAACAGCAACTAGTTGATCAGTCAGCTAGAGGACAGCAAGTCCAGCACAACAGACTCAAAGAGAGTTTATTTATATCACCAGCTGTACATTGAATGACTGGCATAGAACATGTAGAGTCATAAGAGCATCATATCTCATGAGCTTATCTTTCTCCCTTTACTTTACCACTAGGTATCTTATTTTAAAATGGGTTCTCTAATATCAAACTTTCAATTGAAACTCCTCCCTCCTTCACGAGATACAACCGCCAAGATTTTTAGCCAGCCATTACCTCTGTAGAAATATGACTTCTGAAGACGAAGATACAATCTTGCAACCATACCGTTTTAAACGGAGTCAGATGGGTGGAAGCCTGGCTGCGAGAGCCCCAGCGCAGCCCCGCAGTGGGAGCAGTGGGAGCAGGCAGCATCCTTCCACACTGTTGAGTTAACGGTTAGAGGTGTCCCAGGTTCAAGTTTATGCGGCCACTTAGATGTCTGACTGGTAGCAGCAGTGAGCTAATGCTAGCTTCCAGCTCGTAGCTAACGCGCTCCACTGTCTTCCTGGGGAGAGACGGAGCGCGTAAGCGAGCTAAAGTGAGCCGTTGAGATGATGGTGGGGGGTGGTCCAAGACCATGTAGCGAGACTCCCTACATTGGTATGGTTGGAACATGACGTATTTTTCGGTCGTAATCCCATTCAACACCATCTAGCGTATCGTTTCTGACATAGAGAAGTTTTTGGGACGGTAGACATGCCAGATACCCAAATTAACGCGTAGAAGCACTACAAAAGTGGAATTTTCATAATATGTCCCCTTTAAATGAACCAGCAGTGCTGTTGCTGCAACAACCACAAGTTTGTTGATTCTTGCTCAATTGTACTTCATTTTATTGTAGTTTAACAAATTTTACTATTTTTGTTTTGTTAACAATAATGTTTTTGTGACAAAAGGCTGTCCAGAGATGGTTGTTGTAAGGTGAATGTGCATGAGCAGACCATCTGTGAGTGTAACAAGCAGAATGTAATTGAAGGTGCATATGACCATTTAGTTTGTTTAGTGTATTTCACACAACATAAATGCAAAATGTATCAAAGAAATGTAAAAAATACATTGCCTTTTGGTGCCTCAGAGGTTCCATTTAGATAATACGAATCATGATGTCTATGTGACAGACTTAAACAGAATAATAAACATTTTAATTTTTTAAATTACTTTCAGCCACCTGGCAATACAGGACTGTTTAATAAAAGGGACATGATTATTATCCTGTAATTAATAAATACTTACAACAACATAGTTGTCATTTTATTTCAAAGTTAATATGTTAAATAATACAACCGACGTAAGAAAGACAGATAGTTACTGGTAAAACTGTTCAGAGTATGGAGCTTTGGTCTGTTTGTCCACCTGAGTTCAGCCACTGAATACCTGATCTGGGTAAAAAGTATAAGTTATGCCTTGACTCTACGATGGAAATGTCAAAGCTCAAAAAGTCCAATAATTCCAGAGGAGGGTTAATATTAGAGTCAATAGACGGCTGGAGCAGGTGCTCTTGGAATCTAATGATGTTGGAATAACAATGGATACATTTCTAAACCCTGTTTGTCCATTTTACAATAGTTTTATCTTTTCTTTTTGTAAAATTGCCTACCTATATTTAGTTTCAAATGACTCAATGGTTTGAATATAACATGTTGGAGAACAATAAACACAGGAGGATATCTCTGAAACTCAACAAGGTTTGCCAAAGTTTGAGCTTTTAGTAACAACCTTGTGAATGACAACTTGTTGGACAAAGGTTTCACACTTACTTATCATGTAATGACACTCCCAAGACAAAGTTGTCCCAGGTAAAGGGTGCGACCAATATTGAAAAAACCCTGATAAAACTGCAACATAGAATTTGGGTAGCCTCATACGCAATAGGTATACCCTAGGCCAGGCATTGACCTGTGGAGCTCAGTCAAGCCCAACCCAGGACTTTGCCAGGGTTGGCCTTTGAAAGGATTTATTTTAGTGATTGTCATGGACAGGATTTCAAGGTGCAACCATGGTGATGAAAGGGTTTAGCTTGGGAACCTAAAAGGTGCATCCATGTTTTTTGCAGACCATGTGGTTCATCAGGCCATGGCCTCCAGTAGAGCTGTTTGTCAGAGGCCATGTTTATCTCCCGGAAAACAGTGGATTGCTCTCTCCTGGTATGGGGTGAGTTTCTGCCCAAAATGAAGAACTTTAAGTATCCTGTGGTCTCATTCACTATTGAGGGGAAGATGGACTTCAACATGGATAGGTGGGTGAGTGTGGCATCAGCAGTAATGCAGGCATTGAACTGGACTGTTGTGGTGAAGAAGGATCTGAGACACAAGGCAAAGATTTTTATTTACGAGTTGATCATTAGTCCGACACTCACCTAAGGTAAATACTAAATGGTCTATATTTACAGTATATAGCGCTTTTCTAGTCTTGATGACCACTCAAAGCATTTTACAGTATAATACAATCACCTCAGGACACTCACCTATGGTCACATGCTCTGGGTGATGACAGTAGCGAACGACTGAGATTGTGAAAAGAAGGGACCAAAATGAGACTGATGACAGAAGCACACACATAAATACAAACTCGAGAAAATAATATCGGCTGCCTCTCTTGTTCTCACACACTCTGGTTACCTGACACTGCTTTCTCTCCCAACCCCCAGTCATTGGACAGGAAATGACAGAAGAAGCAGTTCAAAGCGTTGGGCGGGAGCTGCCAGGCATGAGGTAATGGCCAAGCGTTTTTTCCTTGAATATGAGTGATCTGCGATCCAATGGTCTCTGATGGAGATACATGACCATTGCCATGGCTCCAGGCGATATGTCAAAGAGTCTGCAATGTAACACCGGAAATAGAAAACCTTTCTTTGCAGAGTTATTCATGTTTGTGTTGAAAACATGAATATGTGCATGTGTGTGTAACTGAAGTTCAACCATCATGTTTAAGTGATGGTGTTGGTTGTTCTTTTCATTATTGTAATGGAATGTTTCCTTTCCTGCCTTTGACTGCAGCTCTTGTGTGTGTGTGTGTGTTAGAACTATTAAGAACTTGAAAAATAGGTAAAAATAGGTTTCGAGCAGTGATTTAAAGATCAGTGGTGAGTTGGCGAGCCTAATCTCATCAGACATGGAATTCCAGAGCCGCGGGGCCCTGACACAGAAAGCCCGGTCACCTTGAGTATCCAGCCTTGACCTCGGGACAGCCAACAGGGACAGGCTGGCTGATCTCAGGTAATGACCGATTTATAGGGAGTCAAGAGCTGCTAAATGTATGTGGAGCCCAGCCCATGATGAGCTTTAAAAGTTATTAAAATTAATCTTAAAATCAATCCTGAATTTAACTGTGAAGGGACTCAAGAATTGGCGTGATATGAGCCCTACGGTTTGTTTTTGGTGAAATACGAGCAGCAGTGTTTTGAACAAGCTGCAAACGAGTCACTAGAGTTTGGCTGAAGCATGTATACAGGACATTGCAATAATCCAGGCAGGAGAAAGCAAAGGCATATATTATTTCTTCCAAGTCAGGGAGAGATAGAACCGATTTGATTTTAGAAATGTTATGTTTGTGAAAGTAGCAGGATTTAATGATTTGATTAAAATGTATTTTGAAGTCCAGATGAGAATCGAATGTGATACCTAGATTTTCAGCTGTAGCTACATTGTCTGGCTTGACATCATCGATGACGTCATCGGCATAGGAATGATATGATCTCCCATTAATGTTGCTGATGACGTTTCCCTAATGGGAGAATGTATCGCGAAAATAGGAAGGGACCAAGAATGGAACCTTGTGGCACTCTGCACATCAGTTGAACCAAGGATGAGGTGTTATTTGAAGTGGATGGGACCCTAGCGGAAGCTGGTGTTTTAAGCCTGACTTGGATGTGGGCTGATCAGAAGTTTCTATATGTATTGTTTATTAGAACACTATTTACAGCCTTAGAATTGAGCTTCAGATCAATGTTTTTCGATCACATGCTTTCATATTAAAAAAAATGTTGTTTACTTTTAAAAATTACAAATAAAAAGTTTGAGGTTTTTGTGTGTGACTGATTACAATGCTTTTTTACTACCTGTTGTAGGTTTTTTTTTGCGGGGGGGGGGGTGCTGTATGTTTTATTTCTACACAAAGTAAAACACAATATTTATTATGTGGTGTGGGTGTGTTTGTGAAAGTGTGAGGGAGAGGAGCACTCCCTCCGTGTGCATCTAGCAGGGCGTGGTGCACTCTGACTTTGTAGCGTAGGTTTTCTAAATGCAGAAAATATAAAAGTTGGGCTCCAGACAGGGATTATTCGCCTGTCAACATTTACAATATATCCCGGTATGAGAGATAACCCGGATAGCTCAGGTACCTAGCTACGCAAAACATCAAAGGAAAATAAATTAAATACAAAAATACGGTTAATCAGTATATCTTCAATTATCTCATTTACTCAGGTTAACATCAAAAACAAATATGTACGATATATAACTCAACAGAAAAATAACAATTTTCAACCAAAATCTTCAGTATACCATGAAATCAAATTCTTTTCCAAATAAGAACAATTAAACGTCCCTTCGTGTAAACTTGTGGAAGAAACGTTCATTAAGAGTTCAAGTTCAAATGTTTGTTGGTGTGTGTGTGGGGGGTTTTGTTGGAGAGGGGAGTTAGGGTCCAAAGAAAAAGGTGCAGTTAGGGAAATGTTTGTTCTTTTGCTTAGGAGGGCCTTTATCCCCAGGTAGAGGGAAGAGAAGGGGTATTTTCCAGAGGCAAGCGAGCTTGGTGACGCCAGGAGAGGGTCAAGAGTGTACTTATCTGGCTTTGTCTATCCAGGACTGAGGGAATCGCGTTCTGATCCGAGCAGGGTCCAGGGGTTTAAAATCCACTTCCTGCTCCAGGGATTAACTTGTTCCTCAGGTTCCAGGACGTTGGTGCCATCACTCCCTTCAGTTCTTAGTCATCTTTCTTTACTTGTTGAGCTGTTTTTTCTCCTTCCTTCCGTCACGCTCCTTCACCTGTTTACACTCCATACTCCTTTGTTTGAGTTTCCCTCTCTTTTTCTCACACAGGTGTGTCACCTTTATTATCTTCCTGGCCCCTCCTTTTCCTGTTGAGGCCTAAAGGGTCATTCTGTCCTTTTAGTTTTCCTCAAATCTGCTACACTTCTCCCCCTCTTGACAAGTCCACACTTAGTGGCGGCTCAGAGTTCTGGATCCATTATCCCAGCTCAATCTAGAAACCTAGGAAATCTTCCTCCTCTGAGCTTTCGTGAAGGATGTCTAGTACTCTCTGTTTTCCCATTTTCTCCAAGTCTTCAGCACTAGGGTAGAACGGTTTAAGGTTACAGACATGCACCGTTCTTACATCCTGACCGGTATCCTCCAAAGCAACTTGATAGTTTATGGGTCCAAGTTGTCGAACTACCCGGTAGGGTCCTTTCCACTTTTTTGCCAGCTTAGCGGTGAATTTCTTCTCAGCATGGGACTGAGGAAAATTTCTAACCCAGACTCTTTGTCTAGGTTTGAATACAACATCACGGCGGTTTTTGTTGTAGTTCCTCAGTTGCCTTTCTTTTGACTTCCTTATATTGTCCTCAACGTCTGCTTTGAGTTGTTTTAGTTGATGGATCACATCATACACAGGTGCATCAGGTGGGTAGATCTTTCCCTTCAGAACTTTATCCATTGGACTATTGAGCTTCCTACCAATCTGAAGTTCTGCCGGTGTTACCCCTGTAGTTTCTTGAACAGCAGAGTTGATCGCAAATCTGAACTCCGGGAGGTACTGATCCCATTTGCCATGATTATCATCTACATAACATGCTATCATACACTTCAGAGTACGATTCACTCTCTCAGTCATATTTGTCTGTGGATGATATGCTGTGGTAAGCTTGGGAGTCACAGTCCATTGTTCACAGAGTTCACGGAACACAGTCAGGCCCGGCGTCAGGGGGTCAAATAGGGGGGCAGTGCCCCCCCGCCCGTGTCTCTCTGCCCCCCCATTGGCTGTCAGAGGGGTAATGATTTTTTTTTTCTTGCCGAATTTTTTTTGGGTGGAGTTATAATTTGTTTTGTGTGTCACATTGTATTAATTAATATTCAGTTAACAGAAATCAGTCAAATTTAAAATACTAAAAATATTTTAATATAATTCAATTAATTACAGCAGATACGTGTCGGCTTGTTTCACGTGACACGTGCGTGCTGCCGCAAGTGACGCGCCGACGGCTGTTTACGTACACTGCCGTCTAGGAGACAGAGGAGATGTGCAGAGTCTGCAGACGGAAAAATGGATATTAGAAAATTCTTCCGACCCCCGCTGCCACAAACTAATGCTACACGAGCGACAGCTGAGCCGTATCAGAACCACCGTATCCCCGCGGCGGAGAAGGAGCTGCAGGAGCCAACAGCTAGTGAGCAGCCCCAGCTAGCTAGCGGTAGCAACACAGCCGCACAAGCCCCCCCAGCAGAGCGGTCCGAGCGGGAGCGGGAGCACGCCGATTATATCGCCAATCCCCGCTGCAGCAGCGGGCTCTCCCAAACACAAGGCCATGATCACAGTGGTCCTCCTGATGATTTAGGTGAGGACAAGCCCGCTCAGATCATTTTGAAGAAGTTTCCCTCTCGCCTTTTTAATGGTCAGAAACGCTCATTTGTTGCCCTGTGGTACAACCAAAGAGACTGGTTAGAATACAGTGTTAAAGCTGAAGCTGCATTTTGTTGTGAGTAGAGTCTATTGTGAGTAGAGAAGATATGTATTTAAAGGGGGTATGATATTGTGATTGCTGTTGGTTGTACAACTGGTTTTCATGTGCATATGAAATGAAATTTGACAAATTTGCTTGTTCCGGTAATAATATACCATATAGATGAAGTACAATATGTATGTATGTGCAGATCTGTGGGAAAATCAACACTGCCCCCCTGTGATCATCACATGCCCCCCTCACAATATGGTTCTGGAGCCGGGGCTGAACACAGTTGACACAAACTGGGGCCCCCGATCAGACAAGATGAAATCAGGAATGCCCCATCTAGTAAAGATTTCCTTCCTTAGGAATTTAGCCACTGTTCTTGCTGTAGCAGTTTGCAGAGGAGAAAACTCAACCCAGCGGGTGAAATAATCTACTACTACTAACAGGTATTCCTTACGCTCTGAACTTCGGGGTAGTGGACCCATAAGGTCAATACCTAACATCACATTAGGGCCTTTGACAGAGGTTTGTTGCATTTTTCCAGCAGGTTTCTGATTTCCTGCTTTAATACTTTGGCAAACCACACAGTTCTTTAAGAAGTTCTTCACATCTGTCCACATTCCAGGCCAGTATACTACTTCATAAAGCCTTTTATAGGTTTTGAAGATACCTGCGTGTCCACTTAATGGATTATCATGATAGTTTTGCAGTATCTCCTGAACCAGACTCTGGGGAATGTAGAGCCTATAGTGGAACTGATTTTCGCCCATTAGTTTTTTGTGATATAGTTTATCTTCCATGACAACAAAATTCTGTTTCAGCTTTTGGTTGTCAGCTAACTGCTTCATAAGTTTCTCCACATTAGTTTCTTTATGTTGCTCTTCCCAAACCTTTTCCAGGGAAATAGGGATATTCCCATCTCTTTTCTTGGAGTACAGGCAGCACTGGCTAGAAGGGGGAATCCTCGAAAGAGCATCAGGAGCCCCATTTAGTTTGCCCTTCCTGTATTCCACAATAAAATCGAACCGTTGCAGTCTGAGTGCCCATCTGATCAAACGACTGGTGGTTTTGGTTGATGAGAGGACCCACTTCAAGGCAGAATGGTCTGTAATGACCGTAAAGAGATTTGGTTCCAGATAGTGTTGCCATCTCTCTAGAGCCCAAATTATTGCAAGACATTCCTTTTCTGTAACGGAGTAATTTATCTCAGCTCGGTTTAACGTTCGGCTGGCATAAGCAAGAACAACTTCGCTTCCAGTGTCTGCTTTCTGCGTCAACACCGCTCCAAGACCTGAATTACTTGCATCCGTATAGACATAGAAAGGAAAGTTGAGATTTGGGTGTCCTAGGATAGGTGGTGAAATCAAACTGGCTTTTAGTTTGTCAAATGAATTCTGGCATGCCTGACTCCAAAAGAAAGATCTTCCTTTTTTCTTTAGATCATTTAAGGGCTCAGCAATTTTCGAGAAATCCGGTACAAATTTATGATACCATCCGGCAAGCCCCAAGAAACTCTGAATCTCTTTGAGGTTAGTCGGTGCTGGATAGGACCTAATTGCCTCAACTTTGTCGGGATCAGCACTGACTCCTTGACCAGAGACAATATGTCCCAGGAATCTGATTTCTTGCAAACAAAATCTAGACTTCTTAAGATTTATGGTCAGATTAGCTTTGTGAAGACGATCTATTACCGTCCGCAGCCGGTCAAAATGCTGAGTGACAGATGAAGAATAAACAATTATGTCGTCTAGATATACTAAACAGATTTCTCCCCGCAGTCCCTCCAAGACTTTCTCCATTAGTCGTTGAAAGGTGGCTGGGGCATTCTTTAGACCAAAAGGCATTACGTTGAAATGATATAATCCAGAAGGAGTTACAAAGGCAGTTTTTGCTTTACTGCCAGGATCCATGGGTACTTGCCAGTAACCACTATTTAAATCAATGGTAGAAAAAAGGGAGGCTCCAGAAAGGGACTTAAGTATCTCATTTATGTTTGGGAGAGGATAGGCGTCTGTTTCAGTGACAGCATTGACTTTCCGAAAATCTACACAAAATCTATGTCCTCCATCTTTTTTCGGTGGTAGGACTACAGGGGAAGCCCATGCAGAATAGGAATGTTCCACAACTCCTGCAGTAATCATATCTCTTAATTGTTCTTTCACAATAGCTTGCTTAACAGGATTCATCCGGTAAGGTCGTTGTTTGATGGGTACACAGTTAGTAGTATAGATGGTGTGCTGAAGAATATCAGTTTTTCCAGGCTGATTGGTGCAGACCTTTGAGTTAGACTCAAGGAGCTGTCGTAGCTCTTTCTTTTCTCCATCTTGCAAGTGAGCATTTGACACAGCAAGGGTAATGTAATCTTTGACTTCCATTCGCACCGGTTCCAGAGCTAGAAGGGGAGGTGGAACAGAACTTATCAATGAAAGATTCCACACTGGATTTGTTTTTGACGTTGATGGATTTTCATGAGCTCTATTCGCTGGGGGATGGGCACTGCCTGGCTGAAAGGGATAAGTAACAGGGGGGTTCGACTTGAAACTGTATACTGTGTCAGCCACATTGATGATCATACCGACCTTACAAATGAAATCAAGACCAAGAACCATACCATAGGCTAGAGCTTCTGACCCAAGTACAACTGTAGGCAGTGTGGACACTTGTCCTTGAAGTTCCACAGAGAGGTTTCCCCATCCAATAGGAGTGGCTGCTTCGCCATTGGCCAGATACAAGGGACCCTCTGTCCATGGCTGGAGATCAGCCTTTGACCCTTTTAATTCCACCCAAAGGTACTCATGAATGAGAGTATAACTTGCTCCAGTGTCAACTACGGCTTTTCCACGCCAAGTATCAATGGTAATTGGCACAAGGAGTTGATGGGGACAGGATACGGTATCAAGAGGTTCAAATGTTGTCTCTGAATTTGACACAGGTGACTTTTTGTGTACTCGGTGGACAGGGTTTTTGGATTTCACAAGTGACGCAGAGCCATTTCCAGGCAGACATTTTGTTTTTTGTGGTCGGGGAGGGTGCTTATGCACCTGCTGCTGGTGATAATTTGTAGAAACGCCAGGTGAGTGGTAATGTGGGCAGGAACCAGGAGGGTGGTTTCCTTGACATCTCCAGCACAAAACTAGGTGTCTGGCTTGATTTTCAGGTTGCACTGCGGGGTTATTTTGGGGAGAAGGGTAAGTATGTCTAACACCCATTCTCTGATTGTAGTCAAGCTGTTGTTCATAATCTCTTTCTAACTGGTGACCAAGGCGTACTAAATCTTCAACAGTTTCAACTCGGCCCCTGAGCTGACTAGCAAGAAGAGGCTTAATGTTTTTTAGAATCATTTTAACAATGCTAGCCTCAGTGAGAGTGGGGTTCCATCTTTTACAGAGAGCTCGATAGGAGAAAGCAAAGTCTCTTATACTTTCTTTCTCTTGTTGTCTTCTGGTTCTGACACGTTCAGCTAGCTCGTCCTCATAATCTTCGGATAGGAAAGCTGCTAGAAAAACAGTTTCAAACTGGCTCCAGGTGGTTACTGTTGATCGGGCAATTTCCCACCAGTCACGAGCAGTTCCATGGAGTACAGTTCTGAATGTGGCCAGAATCTCAGCATTAGATAGGGGATGCAAGGCAAGAAAGTCATGGCATTTTGACAAATAAGTGAGGGGATCAGGGTCATCATTAGCTGATCCATAAGTAGGAAATGTCAACCTGATATGATCACTTTTTATGATAGCTGTGGGTGTGCCTGCAGCTGAGAATTGTTTATCCAAAGGAAAAGCACTAGAGCTTGCAGGAGATGGTTTAGCTTTGGCTTCTACCATTAGAGATTCAAGCTTTTCTTCCAGAGAGGATGTTTTCTGTTCAAGAGTTTGTAACCGTTCTTTACTTTCCACCTCCACTTTCCCAAGGTTTGTCGTCAAGATCATTTTCTCACTGTTACTTGCTTGAATCTTTTCTGATAACTGGCAGATTCTGTCTTCAGTAATGGTGTGAAAACTTTTTAGATCTTGTTGAATCTCCATTTGCAGCTGTTCTATCATAAAATGGATCCCTGACAAAATGGAGGTTTCAGAGTTTCTCAGTTCCTCTTCCAGCAGCATTTTGACCCCCTTCACTATCTTATCCATTTCAGTTTCCAGAACTTCTTTGTTGGATGAAGTTTTTTCAAAAATCTGGTGATGATTTGCATTTATTTGAGCTACCAGATCTTTAACTTGTTCATTTGATTCATTTTTTTGTCTTTCAAGGCACACCGTCAGCTCTTTGATGGCTAGACTTTGTCCTTCCATTTCTTCATGCATTTTGTCCCAACCCTCTTGGGTCTTTATTGCTAGTTGAGTGAGGTCCCGAGCAGGAGTAGATATTACTCTTGGAAGTTCACATTGCGATGGAGAGGAAGCTGTTAGATTCAACATACTTCCTTCAGGTGAAGAATGCACAACTTCAGCTTCCCAAGCAAGGGACTGATTGTCGGAATGTATATTATCCATGCGAGCAGAGGATATGGGTCGGCTGGAGATATTAGGGGTCTGTACTTGGGGATGATATGGAGTGGGGAAGTAAGTCTGTAAATGTGCACTAAATGCATTGTTTGCATCGTAAAGGCTGGTAGGGGTATTAACATCAGGAGCTTCTATTTCCAGAGAAACTGACGGGGACCGTGAGAAAGGCTGTGGGTTAGCCATAATGTAATGAGTGGGAATGTTATATTTCACACAATGTAGGGTTAGTAGTCATTTCCATAAATCAATACATTTAACAACAATAGCCATCAAAAACAAAACATCAGAATATTTCAAAGCATATGCAAAGCGTTTTGACCACAAAACCTGCAAAACGAGCCAATAGAATAAACATAAGGAAAATAAACTAAATTGCAGCTTTGATTCTCTTGATGTTGATTTAATATAATTTAGGCTCGGGCCCCACGTTGGGCTCCATTTCTGTAGCGTAGGTTTTCTAAATGCAGAAAATATAAAAGTTGGGCTCCAGACAGGGATTATTCGCCTGTCAACATTTACAATATATCCCGGTATGAGAGATAACCCGGATAGCTCAGGTACCTAGCTACGCAAAACATCAAAGGAAAATAAATTAAATACAAAAATACGGTTAATCAGTATATCTTCAATTATCTCATTTACTCAGGTTAACATCAAAAACAAATATGTACGATATATAACTCAACAGAAAAATAACAATTTTCAACCAAAATCTTCAGTATACCATGAAATCAAATTCTTTTCCAAATAAGAACAATTAAACGTCCCTTCGTGTAAACTTGTGGAAGAAACGTTCATTAAGAGTTCAAGTTCAAATGTTTGTTGGTGTGTGTGTGGGGGGTTTTGTTGGAGAGGGGAGTTAGGGTCCAAAGAAAAAGGTGCAGTTAGGGAAATGTTTGTTCTTTTGCTTAGGAGGGCCTTTATCCCCAGGTAGAGGGAAGAGAAGGGGTATTTTCCAGAGGCAAGCGAGCTTGGTGACGCCAGGAGAGTGTCAAGAGTGTACTTATCTGGCTTCGTCTATCCAGGACTGAGGGAATCGCGTTCTGATCCGAGCAGGGTCCAGGGGTTTAAAATCCACTTCCTGCTCCAGGGATTAACTTGTTCCTCAGGTTCCAGGACGTTGGTGCCATCACTCCCTTCAGTTCTTAGTCATCTTTCTTTACTTGTTGAGCTGTTTTTTCTCCTTCCTTCCGTCACGCTCCTTCACCTGTTTACACTCCATACTCCTTTGTTTGAGTTTCCCTCTCTTTTTCTCACACAGGTGTGTCACCTTTATTATCTTCCTGGCCCCTCCTTTTCCTGTTGAGGCCTAAAGGGTCATTCTGTCCTTTTAGTTTTCCTCAAATCTGCTACAACTTGGCCTGTGGAGCCCCTGCATGTTGCTTGACCCTCACTCACTCACTCGGCTTGTGGAGAGGAGAACTGGCTCTGTGTGCGTCTAGCCGGGCGTGGTAAACTCTGACTGGACACTGAGAATATATGATCATAAATAACGATGTCACAGGTTAGTATCCCTGTGGACAGAGTTGCCTGACAACGATATAATTGTAATGTGTGGCGCTGCTGGCGCAGCAGCACTGAACTTTTTATAGGATGTGTGTAGGGGAAGAGCTCTGTGTGTGGCTGGCCTATCAAGGAATGATGTGAACACAGCTATACAATGAGGATTTTCATTATCACATTATCCGTACCCGATACTCGTTTCATCCGAGTATTTGGCTCAACTCTAGGGCTGGGCTTAATTATAATATATGTATATATTAGAGCTGTGAAAAATAACGCGTTAACGTGTTATGATTAAATTACAGGATTAATTTGTTTGTTTTTTTTAACGCATTTAACGCATGCGCAGAAGGACCTTCCAATTCCGCCGCCTCTGCACTAGTCGCCGCTCTAATGCAGTCAGACGGCAGCTGCCATTCAAACAAACAAACAACATGGATAATTCTGATGAACCTGAGGACCTTCTGGACGGGAAGATCGTGTTCCAAAAAAACAAAGATCGAACATTCAGTAAAACCAAGGTGATATGCACACTCTGCGAGAAGACGTTATCGTTTCACCGTAGCAATACCCGCCTAACCACCGCAACGCGAAGCATGTGTTGCTCGGCGAGGGGCGTTCAAGTGGAATGCGCCAAACCAGACTCACTCGCCGGACACATTGTGCAAAAGAAGCGGTCAGCTTTACTGTCAGAGAATTTGAACAAGTTAGTTTGCCTCACCAACTGGCTAAAGACCGAGTAGCTAAGAGGGCCTTTAGAGGCATTAGATTGTATCATGGTGTGGTTAATGGTTGTGTGACAAAAAATATAAAAAATGTCAACCATCCTATGGCTAAGAAGCTCAAATAATTTCTGTTTAATTTAAAAAAAAAAAAGTTTTATTCAACCACACAATGGCTAAGGAGCCCGAATATTGTTTAGGATGAAGATTATATTAATGTTCCATATGGAAAAGCAATTATAACTGCTGAAGAACTGCTGAGTTGCAGCACAAAAGAAAAGTTAAATGTCATAAATATTGTTTTCACAAAAATATTCTGAAAAAATCGGTAATGTGATTAATCATGATTAATCCATAGAAACCTGTGATTAATTTGATTAAAAATTTTTATCATTTCACAGCCCTAGTATATATATATATATATACATATATACCGCGATAATTATAATTATATAATATATATATGTATATATATATATATTATATAATTAGCTATAATTATAATTATATAATATATATGTATATGTATGTATATATATATATATATATATTATATAATTATAGCGGTATAACTTTTCCTTGATAGAAATTTAAAACCTGTTGATGTAACTGTAATTTTAGTTGAGTTATAATGGGATGGAATGTTTTCCATACGCTGTTGATATTGATTAGTTGGTGGCTGGTTGCTGGTGGAGCTATTGGGAGTAGTATTCCGAGGTGCCGTATTCTTTCAAGACCTTTCTAGGGGGCGTATCATGAAAGTAAACAGTCAGTCACGTACAATAAGTACATTCAACCAGCCTGCGGTGGAAGATGCATAGACTTTCTGCTGTCCTGATGTCAATGGGGAGCACATTCCACCATTTAGGAGCCAGGATAGCAAACATTCGGGATTTTGTTGAGTGGTAAGCGCGCAGTGAGGGAGCAGCAAGCTGATTGGCCGATGCTAAGCGGAGTGGACCGGCTAGGATGTAAGGTTTGACCACGTCCTGGTGACGCGATCCATTCACAGCACGGTACGCAAGTACTAGTGTCTGAAGTGGATGCGGGCAGCCACTGGTAACCAGTAAAGGGACGGAGGAGCAGTGTAGTGTGAGTGAACTTAGGTAGGTGGAGAAGGTTGATGTAAAGAGGACAGTTCAGAAACAAGCAGACCTTTTAAGAACAAGGTACCCTTCATCACCGGACAGCTGCAAGTCAACTATGTTACACTAAGTCTGAGTTGTGCTGCAGTGTTCATCAGCTCCACTGCCAGAGGGAGCATTGTGACTTCCTCCTTGGATGGCAAGAAATTGGTTTACATTAAATTTATTATGCACTTAACAGACCCCTTGTGGCCTTGTCCTGGAAACTACAGGAATGTGTTAGAGTGCATGTTATAACGGTTTCAGCCCTGTCCCTATCTTCTGCGTTGTAGTACGTATATTTTCCTGTGATGTTTGGCATGGACCTTTGCATGAATTAAATAATTTATGTAAATGAATCAATAATTGATTAATTACTCAAATCCTTTGTGTGTTTGTGAGTGTGTATTTGTGTGTGACAGCAGAGTGACAGCAGACAGGGCTAAAGTCCCACCTCAGACGACAGTAATGGAGACGTCAGCAGGGTAACAGAGCCAGTAGCACTGACATTCATCCACTCAGACTGATGGGACACCACATCCCATAGTGAGGCTGGACACACATACACACACAGACACACACACACACAGGCAGAGCCTGACTTGCACATTGGCAGTGTGTTAGATGAGCATCATCCCCATGGAGATGATTCCATTTGCAGGACCATTCAGCCTTTTGATGGTCTTATCTGGAAAGGGACTGTATAGAAAATGCCTGACTGAATGTGTGTTAATGTGTACATGGGTGCTTTCATACATGCACTGCAACCCTGAACTTATCTAGACATTACCCAGAGGAGCTGCACGTGAGAACACTAATGTCCGAAACTGTTGAACCGGACATGAAACAGAATTTACTCTGCCAGCTTCATAGTGCAAAGTCCATGTAATGTCACACTGATGTGTGACTTGAGCAAGTCATTGTACTGAGAATTAACAGCAAGTGAGTGGATGTGATGATGACATCATATTGACTATCTGTTGGTCTATCTATCTATCCATCTTAAAATTCTGCACAGTTGAGATCGGAATATTAACAAGGGAATGCTTCTGTAAATCTTATGAAATACAATGACTAATGAATACGGGTACCAGAAGTTTTTTTATTTGAAAGATGTTTTAATTTTCCTCAGCATAGAATCTCGGTGAGTCCTTGATTATTTTTATTGGTTTATGTAATGACCACCATCTTTAAAGCAGCTGCAGCAGAATCTCCTCCATTACTTAAAATTGTCCCGAATTCTTATCCAGATTATCAATTGATTTTCTGAGGGATTAGAACGTTATTATAACACAGAAGTTACAGTGATGTTTGGAAATTGGATTTACATTTATATTTCTGAATTGGTGTTTTTATAAGTATGTTTTGCCTTATATTGCTGCAGGTTAACGTGACAGCATCTATTTTTGACTGAAGTGACCAGGATCTTCATCACACATGACACCGACATATTAATCATCACATTAATGTGAAGGCTGCATGTCTGGAGGAGGCTGATGGCTGTACTCAGTGGGAGACTAACAGCGGTGTGGGTGGAAGTCGAGATCATTACAGGCTGTAATGCATCCGACTTCAGAGTCATAAAGTGACTAAATGTCAAACTAGAATATGCAGTGAAAATGTAGGGCCAAAAATGCTGGATTTACAGGTTGGAAAACTTGAAGTTATATTTGTAGAAAAAAATCAAATTTATAGAAAAACTATACATATGTATATATACGTGAGTGTGTGTGTGTGCTAAAAGTTAATTATTAAACCATTTGGGTAAAATTGATATAGACACATTTGTTCATTAAAAGAGTCGGTAAAATAATAAATGCTTTTAGGTACTTAAAAAGACAAGACTTATTTTATGTAATTTAAACATTTGTAAATAACAGACAAACTAATTATGGCTCATATGTTGACCAATAAGCTGCCCAACAGAAAAAAACTCAAAATAAATTTAGTTTTGCTCGAATTAACACACCTCTTTTTCATGAATGTTGTAAGTAATTTTATTTTTTCTATGTGTTCAGTTATACACAGTGTCTGTTGCACGTCTGTCCATTTGTGGTCATTTGACCATTATGTTTTCAAGCCCCTCCCATTCCCCCCTTCCCATGAAGGAGAAGTTGGTGCTGGTGCTGTGGTAATTATGTTTTTTCACCCCAAAATTTTTTTTGCATGTAAAAGTAAATTTACTTGCTTTGAAATTAATCAACCGTTGTGTCAAAACAAATTGCTTCAGGTAAAAAAACTTATATTATACATGTTGATGAACTTCAACATATAAAACCATGTGATTGATGCTAGCTGATGATTAGCCTGAATTGCTAAGAGATGCTGTTTTTTCTAAAACGGTGGCTGTGGGGCAAAGTGGGACAAATGCTGTGGGGTAAAGTGCGACACTCTCTCATTTTACCCCACCATGAAGCTCGAGTTAAGTTTAGTCTTAAACATATTTAAGTGTTATATTACATTATATATGTTTTATTTTAATGTCAGAAACATTGTAGAAAAGCCATCATGCCAAGAAACTACACCAGGAAGACAACCTGGGGCCAAACACCCCTCGCAGAGATGGAGAGTGCAGCCGCTGAGGTCATGCAAGGAAAGAAGTCCTTAAGAAAAGCTGGATGGGATAGAAATATTGACAAGACAACCCTCAAAAGATTCATAAAGAAAAAAGAGAAAGGGAAAGTAAAATCAGTAGCCTGGGGTGCAGTAGCTGAGGCAAAGAGAATATTCACAGATGAGATGGAGGAGGAGCTTGCCAAACACTTGAAACAACTAGCTGACCAGGTCCATGGCCTTGCTCCAGGTGCCGTGAACTGGTATTTGAATACGCAGAGAAAACAATATCCCTGTCCCTGCCAATTGGATAGAGAAATAATGTGCCGGTAAGCTAGGGTGTGCAAGACATCACATGAATCATAATAATCATAAATGTGCTTAATTGACCAATCCCCATGATTCTGTTACTAGTCCGATATTAGTGGTTGTCAATCTAGCTGTCGTGATTTTAACTATAACAACATGTGTTGTTATGGTAGTATTAAAGTGGAAAAAGTAAGTGGACCACTTTACCCCGTAGCCATGGTAAAGTGAGACACAAGACCACTTTTTTTTAAAACAATCATATTTTCACTGCCCTTTGTGCTGAAGACATTCTGATCATTTCCATTGCTAGAAAACATCCTGAATTAATCAGAAATGGGTACATTTTACTGATATATAATTTTAGCTAGCCTAGAGGGGAGCAAATGTAAAAAAGTCCCACATTACCCCGCTCTCCCCAATATGAGGCAAAATGTGATTTGTGATATGGACTCTAAAAAAATCTGATTGATTTATTGAAACATTTGTGACAAGTTTATTAATGAATGAATGGCAAATTAAATTAAATCATTGCTATAAATATAAATATAAGATATAGAAATTCAGTTGTGCTTTACACGTCTAATAACAAAGTGAGGGGTCCATTCTGATTTCAGAAATAAACTGATGCATATTAAGAAATGTTAAACACTGTTGTCATTGTTCTTTGAGGTTGTTTCTACTGCATGTAACATGCATTTAAGGAGTTACTGTTTTTTCTGTTTGTCTCAGCTCTTAATGGGAAAACAGATATTGGAAATTAGTAGGGATGGGCGTTCGATTAAATTGTCTTCGTCGATCGTCGGGAGAGTTAATGACGAATTTTCGATTAATCATTCATATTTTCAAGTTAAAAAATTCACTATTTATAAGCTACATTAAAATGCAGAAATGCCAAAAAAGCGTGTTTCTCCATTGAGATCTTTATTACAAGATGAACAAAATATGCGCTGCCGTAATCTTAAGCAGCGGAGCCGACAGCTAGAAGCCGGTACTACTAAACACAACTGACCCTCGTTTTTTTTTTCTCCAAAATAAAATAATAATTTAAAAAAACATAATGTTAAACAACAACTACAAATATATAATACTTAGGTCTGACAGGTTTTGCCAAATGTAACTCAAAACTATCGAACATGTTACCGAGTCGAGAAAGCTTCATAAAAATAACCAGTAACTCACATACAACTTCAGCACCAGCCTACGGATTTGTGTTGAGAAAGATGAGCATGTTAACCTGCTCTGGGGTCAGACAAGAACGCAGCCTGGTGACCGTCAGTCCAGCCGCCGAAAAACCCGCTCTGAGGGGACTGACGTCGCCGTGATACACAGGTAGCTCCGTGCTAACTTGGCTAGCCTGGCCGCGGCTCCGGTGTTTGCGCTCCCCTCGTCCGTGTCAGACAACGCAGGCTCCTCGTCTCCCCCAGCCTCTGGGATAGCTTCGCAGTGTTGGCAGTGAACCAAGTCATTTTTTAACTCAAAATGGTCCCATGCAACACTTCGCCGTGACCTCTTCATGTTTACTTTGGAAATGGAACTACACGGTAACTCGCAGCCCGTCGCAGGTAAGTGAGTAGGACTGTGGCGTTTTTTTCAAACACTGCCCCCCGTGGTCAAATGTGTAATTAGCGAATTTCTCGATGAAAAAATTACTTCATCGACGAAATTCTTAATGATCAATTAATCGATCGTCGATTAATTATGCCCATCCCTAGAAATTAGTATGATTCTAGAGACAAAGATAACAAAAAAATGTTCTTCTCTTTATTGCTGTCGGATGGAGGCATCAGCAGCCCGTCACATTTATCTCACTTTATTAGAATTAGCCGGTTTCATGCCATTTAGCTTATTTCTGTAGCCACAATTATCCATAAATTAATAAAAGCTGACTGGTTATTACAATGAGAAAGAGGGAGAGAAAGGGAGAGAAGGAGGGAGAGAGGGAATATGTAGAGCTGGTCAGTGAACAATCTCTGGATAATTAACAGGAAGATAAACAAAACATAAATTTGGATATTGCATTTATTTGGACTACCACTCAAATATGTGTGAGCCACGATATTTTAATTAAAAGATAAATCTATGTGACATGCAGCTTCCCAGTTAATTATTCAGTGCTGTACAATAAAAACAATACCCATTAAATATGCCACACACTCTATTTCTCTATTAACAGTAAAAAGTGCTCATCCTGGGAACAACATTTCAAATCCAGCTGCTGCTTTGGCTTTTTCCCTGTTTTTGTCCTTTCATATATTTTTTTTTTTTCCACAGTTTATCTTGCTTTGCATTTACATTGCCCCTCACAACTTACACTTGCTAGGTATTTCATATGAACATTCACCCCTTTTGAAATGCATGCATATCCATTTCAAATTGAAATCTTTACACAGCAAAAATACACAACAGAATTTAATTTTTATATTTTAAATCTCTGGGTTACGCTTTCAACATTTTTGTGTGTGCTGAATTGCTTCTGGTAAAGCAAACAAAGATGCACTGACAGTTGAAAAGATGACGGAACTGATGGGAAAAAGAAAAACACATTTTTAAGTGTTTGACAAATGCACAATATGACACATTGATCTCGTGGTGGCTGCGGATATATTTCATGCATTTTGTCAATATATTGCAACAGTTACAGAGTATTCTGGAAATCGTTTTTATGTTTGCTCAACTTAAAAACAAGTTCCCCTGCTGTCTTAAATGTGAGTTAACTGAGCTTTTAGTTTGTTAAATGTCATTCATGGTTTTTGATTTTAAGTTTCTCAGTTTCTTCATTTGATATCAGAACATACAACTGCAGCTGTTCATGAAATGAGTTTCCATTCAGCTGTTCTTTGTCTGCATTTTCACCTATTTGCATAATGATTCATAATTGTATATTAATACAAATGCTATAAATTTGGGGAAAAAATACCTTAAACATTGCAAAACTGTTTTTTTTTTATTTGGGAAAAGGGGGAATTTTGCTGTACTGATAGAAGGTAAACCTGACTATGACCAATGGAAGCACATAAATGCTGACGTACAGAAATTACACGACTTAAAGGTCACTCAAGCTTCCAGTAGAGAAAAAAATCATCATAGGAGACAACAACCCTATTAACAAACTCATGGTTTTCCTTTATTTGAGGCTACAACAACTTTGGTAAATGGCTTTGTATTTATATAATGCTTTTCTAGTCTTGATGACCATTCAAAGCGCTTTACAGTACAGTTTTACATTCACCCATTCTAACACACATTCACACAGTGCATCTATTCACAGCACTTAGTTATTCTATGGGGGGCCATTCGGGGTTCAGCATCAACCTTTCCATCACTTTTGTTGAGGACGCAGTACAAGACCAAATATTTAAGAGCCAACATCATTCTAAATTCCTATTTTTTCCTATTTCATAGAAAACGTCATACTTGCACATTAAGACACAATTAGTCACAGCAGTCACCTCACAGCCATTATGGTTTCTCTTCCTCAGTGGAGTGGTTGAGCTGGATGCTGTGAAGGGATCCAGACATTTAGACAGTGTTTCCCAGAGGTAGTGGTTTTATTGCAGGAAAGAATCTAAATACTGGATAAATCTTCAAACTGGCTTCAAAGTACATCAGAGCGTGTAGAATTCAAAAGGATAAAACAGTCAAATGTTTGACACAGGTCTTTAATGAAAGATTTTGTCTTCTGTTAAACAGAAATGCAGTAACAAATAATCACTGAGGATATTGTTCTTTTAAATACAAAGCTATATACTTTTAAAATGAGCATGTATGCAATTAATCCCCTCCCCTTAACTTTTCCTTCCATAGGCTATAGACATCTTCTTCATATAGGAATGTGGACAATATTTGGACACACGTTGCATACTACAGAATCCACTGCAGGCTACAATCAATGAGCATGGTTACTTTTTTCCCTTTTTTCGAGCACCAGTGATTATAATTGAGAAAACTGAATGTCCTACTTCAATAGGAAGCTTGACGGGGATCAAACAGAATGGGGACAATGGAATGGATTATTTTGGGATTACAGCAGGGGGGGGAAATGGCAATACGTTCTGAGGGATGGACAAAGAGTACAAGTAGCAGAGGAAATACAACAAATGGCGTTCTCCAGTGTTGAAACTAAAATGTATGTATTGCCTCATCTGAAGGGGATGATGAAAACATACAGATTCACATGCTTTACTAAGCTGGAAAAGCCAGGATACTGGTGCCAAACAAAATGGAATTTATTTTTTCTGAAAACTTTTCTTCCCCCGGTTTAGTTTTTTGCTAATATATTCACTAAAAATATACACACACACGCCTGAACATGTCCATAAAAAGAAAGCCACAGCCAACAATAATAAAGTAGTTCATTGAAATCTATAGCTTATACTACATTAGGTTATCAGGATTTCTCAGGGTGATTTGGGTAAAGACCCTACACACTCAGTTAAGGCAGTGATAAATATTGTCCTGTTAGCTACTTAAAAGCAACAACAACAAAAATGACTGAAAAAACTGCTGTTTTCTGTCAGGTCAAAACTGTTCAACTTGTAGTGACACAGTTAAAACCATAATTTCAGTACTGAACACACTCTATCAACCTTATGCAACTACTTGTCTCTTTTTCTTCTTCTCTTCCCTCTTTTCAACCTAGACTTCTGCTCACCTTCTTTCCCTCTACTTCCTCTCCTTTAATGCAGGAGGATTTTATTTCTGACCCTGTTGTTGTTGTTGTTGATGTGTGTGCTTGTGTGTGAGTGTACATTGTGTTGCACTCCCTCTGGCAGAGCTGTGCCACTAAGGCCCCAATGGGCTTTAAGCGTTTAGCCCTCCCCTCTGCTGCATGTGTGTTTGAAGATATTGACTTTCCTAAAGTACGGATCATTTCTCTTTATCAGAAAAACATTAACAACACCCAGCCCCCCCGACCCACTGCCACCAACACAACACAGAGCCCTATACTTGCTCATTCTCCCTGCCCAGTAGCCAACAGTTGTTCAATCAACATTGATACTTTTCAGCCCTTAAAACAGTCAAGCGTGATTTTACGAGCTCAAATGTTCTTTTTTTTAAATGTTTTATGTTACTTTTACGCCCTCAGGAAGAAAACCCATATGATTAAAGTAAAACACTTCTATACACAGAAAAAATATTACTTCCTTTGCAAATAAACACACAACCTTTGTAATATAGATAGGTAGTATAAGAGTGACGTAAATCAGGGTAAAATGAATGATTATCAAATTTTACATCATGTCCAAACATGTGTTGTAGCTTTTCAAGAGCAGGAGATGAATCCTGTATGTTTTTCTGGCTTGATGCCACGATATCTCCGTCAAACTCTTCATGTGAGATATTTTAGTTCAGACGCCACACACCTATCTACTGTACATGTACAGATGCAGCTGCTTATATCCGATCTTTCCTTCTAAAGTACATGTAGAGAAATCCCCCGCAGCATAGTCCAGCTCCTTTGATGTGCAAAACGCTCATCTGTCATCATGAAGGGGCTCAAGCTAAAGCACAATCAGCTCAAGCTCCCCGTCCTTCTCCCATGTGGAGCCTGTAAGGTGACGTCCAGACATTGACGTTGCCAAAACCAGAGCAGAGCGAGCCCTAACGTTGGCTAATGGACGCTTGAAATATGCCGCTGATTGATTTGTGTTGTATTTCCCAGGCCATTCTACTGGAGCCTCATATTAGAAAGAGTGAGAGTGAAAGGAAGGATGGAGAAGAGGAGGGAAGTGACTCGAAGGGGCTCCGGCCAGCTGGTAGGACTCAACTTGACCTGCTGGCGTACCGTCCAGTGTTGGGTTACCACTGTGTGTGTGTGTGTGTTTGTGTGTGTTGTTGAATTGATTTCCTCTGCGATGGCAGCCCCAGTCAGGCTGGCACCATTGCCTCCCCCCTCCACACACAAACACACACACACACACATACATGCTCACAAACACACAAACTACCGCAGCCACTGACCCTGCAACACAAACACTCATAAAGTGCTCATCACTCGCACTGGGGAAATAGTAGCCGCTTTGGTTATGTTCTAGGCTGGCCAACATTATTTTCAGAGAAAAGTCTCCAATGAGACTTCACTCTTGCTTCATGGTGTCCTTCCTCTATGATTTGTCTTAAAAGATTCCGTTAAAGGGCCCATATTAGTGAAATACATTTTCTTGGCTTGTTAAGCTGGCACAAGTACCAGCCTCTGAACCCATCACCTGCTGTGTTTAGAGCCAGAGAGAGTCAATGTCGACCGGTGATAGGCCTGGTTGTGTGTCTCTCAAAGTGCAGTCAGCCAATCAGAGTCAATGCTGAATCACCTAATCACAAATACATAGATTGTAATGATTTCTTGGTAATTGTTCACAGACATATAATAACTTGTGTAGATTTTGTATGTCTTTACAATGTATTAAGTGTAACACACTGCTTTCCCACAGACATTAGTTAATTTCTTTGTATTGTCATGGTCAAGGTTTTCCACACAGTCAGCTGGAGATTAGCTTTATAGTGACCAACAGTCATGTGCAGTGGGGAGTGTGTGTGTGTGATACTAACATGAGATAAATGCATTGTCCAACACAGACTCAAACTCCCTCTTGATGTCATCACCCACCCTGGTGGTTTCACTCGTGGTGACAAGATGAGGCCTCTCTGGTAAATGGCCCAACGTTACTCCCATGTCTTCCGTCGGCCTCTATCATTGGCTGATTAGACGAAACACCACCATCGACATGATCAGGGCTGTTATATGGGATGTCCAACTCTGTGCGGGAGCGTTTGAAGCGTCGGTCAGGGTACTGGGTGTTGTCGAAAGGCATGCGGTGCACACACAGCACATGGGTCTTCAGGTTGCCCTTCTGGGAGGCACTGTAGGGACAGTAACTGCAGTTGAATGTTCTCTGGCCTGGAGACAGAAACAGAGAATGAAAATATTTCAACGATTTCAGTCCAAAGTGGTAAATTTCCCCTTCTCTGTGTCACTATGGCATAATTTGCTTGAGTTTTACCCCAGAGGATTAGAATAGATCAGAGGTTTCTCTACTATCTCTATATGATGATCTACGTGCTTGTGAGCTCCTAAACCGGACGATGAAGGACAAGGACCTGCATGTACAGTGGACGACCAGACACTATGAACGTAGTGCTACAACACTGGACCTGCTGGAGACCCCCCGATCAGCCACACGTGGCGCCATTTCGAGCTGGCGAACTCTCCAACCTCCCAACACACAGGGCAGAGGTTCATTTCGGAAACATTCAGCCCATCTGAAGAGAAAATCATGGTCGAGGCGTTCGTTTCATAGCATAACAGTTTAAAATTTCATAGAAAATAAGGACAACACCTCAGCAGATGAACACACACTGGGGCCTAGGTCAATAGATTGGGGGACTGGTACCTCTGTGGTTACAGGTTCACAACATTAGAACATTTGAGAGAACATAACATTTAAGAAGCAATGATCCAAACAGACAACCTCACACGATAGCAGCTGCCAGGATTAAGGGCCGCTTGGAATTACCAGCACTGGAATCTAACCTACCAACATGTAATTTACTGTACAGATCAGTTAGGGTTAGGGTCAACAGCCAGACGTTAAAAGCAATATTAACGCTACAGAGACTGTTTTCTTATTCACTTATTATAGTGTGTCACCTGTTGTGTATCCTTGAGGCCAAACAAATGTGTTGAATGCATTAAACAAGACTTTGAAACTTGTTTTAAGTTTGACACACAGATCATTTACATCCATTGTTAACAGGCTCTCTGTATTTTGTTGACACGTTGTTTCTTGTTTTGCTTTGCGAAAGTGTTGTTGTCCACACAAGTTGACGACACAACGGAACTCACTCACTGAAGCGTTGCTCCATATGAGCTGTGAAGACTTCACACAGGACCTTCTGTTTTCAAAGGGCTGAGAGCAGAGTTTATAGACTTCTTTTTTTAAAGCAGCAAAACCATGTGTCAGTAAGACTCTTAATGACACATGTTATTAAAATCACATGGAAATCAACCCTGTTTTATTTGAAAGGAAAACACACACACACACACACACACACACACACACAATGCACAGTCCTGTTAAATTACTATTTTTAAATGATGAAATTATATTTTCTGCCATGATGACTTCGAAGACTGAGGAAAATGTTTCCCTGTAGTTCTATAATTCACTTCTATAAGTTACAAGTTGTGTTTTGGCGTGCCCACCACTGCTGTCTGTGCTGCTGCTGCTAATAAAGCATTTCAAAAACTCCACATCTTCAGCTGTAGGCTCTGAGTCTATGTTGCCATCGGGGGGGGAGGTACCTCCAAATCTCTGCTGGGGTGAGTGCCACCTTTCCTTTTGGGTGGTGTCAGAGTTAATTAATAAAGTATCAAATGTATCAATTCTACACTATCATAATAATCAGCTTACTGATGTATTCAAACCTCGAACCCTTCTAACCCTGACTTGAACCTCCAGCACTTCAGGCCATCAGGCTTCCACTGGCTCTTGTGTGTTAACAACATGACTGAGAGGCAGAGACCCGGGGAAGAGGGTAAATCTGAGGACACAGAGAAGAGGAAGAGCGATTCTCTCATCTGCACCAGCCCAGCAGCACTGCTCCAGCTCCTTATTGATACAAACACATCCTGAAAACATTACCCAACACTTAATAACTGGCCTCACTTTGTGCAGCCAGTCAGCTCTCGCAAATTCATCTGAACTAAACTTTTGCAGCTCCCCGAGTCGATATGCATCTCATGAAAAGCGTGCATATATCTAGTCCCCCGAACACAATAGCAGTGCAGAAGGAGCCACGGTATTTTTCTCTATCTCCCCACCTTGCCACAGCTCCAGCACAAAATGTTCTCCCTAGATTGAATCTGATCATCACCGCAGCAAACACAATGGCCCTTAATAGCACCAGCCGTTTGTTTGAGGGATGCCGATTACACCGCCATCATAACCCACTTCACTTAGTTCACTCACTCACAGACAGGCAGAGAGGGCAAAATGGAGAGGGAGGGAGGGAGGGAGGGAGGAAGTGGGACGGCAGAATGAAGGGAGTGTGTGAGCCCCATCTAGTACTTTAGGTTATTAATAACAGTACATTTGCAGGTCCCGTCTTTTTTTTATTTTCTTTATCTTTTATTCAATTTGAGATGCTCTAAATCAAATTAACATGAGGGGGGGTTTAAAAGAGGCACGGGGGTAGGTGCAGGGAATATAAATAGGTAAGAGGCCAGGAATTAAAGAGGAAACATTCCATTTGAAGCACTCACTGGCATCCACACGGGGTTAGCAGGAGAAAGTACACAGGCTACTTATGGCGTATAAAGACACACAAACACACACACACACACAGAGGTGTGCCGCGAGGATGCAGCGAGGCAACGCAGGATGCATGGAAGCAGCTACTTTGTGTTTGGCAATCTGACACAGGCTTTGGAGCCTCTCCGGCTTTCTGATATTACATTGTTTGCTCCGGAGCCAGACAAAGGAGATTGCTACAAGTTTGGAGGCTTTGGATGTTCCAGTTGTCTGGATTTCCAGATAAGCTAGTCGGCGGCACACAACGAAGGGCTTCTTTTATTTGGGCGCAGTTTAATTTCACACTCTCTTACATTACGTTAAGTCCGAGAGGCAGAATATCTCATCCCATTTTACACTTAGGGAGAGTGAGTAATGCCCCCAAACAATTCAACTTTTCTCTTTTTGTTTGTTTGTTTGTTTCCCCTCCATACTGTTAGTCTCCATGGACTAAATAAATACAAATCAAGCTCGGTGGTATCTCTGGGGAGATGTTCACATAAAGAAGAGAGAGAGAGGCTGTGATTTGAATTCAACGGCTTGAAAGAAGTTTAAATGGGATGTATAAACTTGAGTTAGTGTTGAGATTGAAATTGACTTCTGCAGAGCAACTTGGAAACACACAGGCAATACTTTGTTATGGATTAAAAATTAAAGAGACTCTGTGTCTCGCTTTCTTTCTGTCTTATTTTTTACACACACACACACAGACACACAGACACACACTCACACACACAAAGAGGCATTTAACAATCCACATGTCCAGCCACCGTGAAGGGCCAAACCTGCCTTCATTAATCCATGTCCTCTGGTCTGTGGCAGTAACCAAAGCAGCTTACATGCAGCACCACATTCACCAGCATTCTGTCAAATGAAGTTTGGTCTTTCTTGTTTCATCTTTTCTACCTGATACATTTGATCGGGTTACTTTTGGTTTCATATTGCAATTTAGGGAGTGAACTAGAGAGTTCTTATGACACATATGTTGTCACCACATATGTGTTTTCTGTTTAAATCGAGAACATGAATGAACCATTTCACTATGTTAATTTTGCCAGTTTAATATCATAGTGGTTTTACTACCAGCAGAATGAAGGTCCTACAGGCAATACTGAGCTGCTTCCACTTCTTTTTTTGAAATAGTTCAGTCAATCAGGAGCTTGAAACCTGACCTGATAACTCTGACTATCCATATATCATATTGATGGGCTGATTAATGCCTAAAGATTTACTGGCCAGTGGCCATAAGCAGGAGCTGGTGTGCCCTATAGGTATTCATGTGGAAAGTAAGGGTGGTGAAAGCCCATAAGCAGTTTGGACCCTGATGCAGGAGACCGGAGTGTGTGCCCCATCGCAAACCTGCAATGAAGGCTTGTCTCGTGTTAAAAATACTGTAACCATAATTTATGTGTCATAACTACAATATAAGTCCAACCACAGCTGGCGACAACATAGAATAATCAAATACTGATGTTTTTATCAACTAATGACCTTCTCATTTCAGATCATTTCAGATCATTTCCCCCCACCTACTCGTGCTACCCATTGTACAATCTGTGTTTTGCATTTGTACTTTGCTTTATTAAAGTCGTTTGTCCTTTTTGTCTTTATTAAGTTTCCAGACACTGGGTGGATTGCCATGTTTAAAAGCCTTAAAGAGTGAAAGAAGGGAGGGAAAGCAATACAGTACATGGATAGAGGAATAAAGACAGGGGGAGAAAAAGAGAACGAGACAAACAGGAAGAGAGGGGAGAAACAGTGGTCTTGTTTTCATTAGTGTGGTATTATCTAAGCCTGTTAATTAACCCCCTCAGGTCCTCTGCGGGGAGATCAGAGGGAAGGGGGCTGAGGAAGTGGGGAGGAGGGCGAGAGGAAAGGATTCAGTGTGTGTGTGTGTGTGTGTGTGTGTGGGTGGGTGGGCATGTGTGCATGTGTGTGTGTGTGGGGGGGGGGGGGGGGTATCAAACTAGTGCCAAAGCCTTGCCCATGTTTCACCTGTCACACACAACACTCCTCACCCAACCCCCATTACTCACTGTAAGCCCAAACACACACGCACACAGACACACACACACACACACACACACACACACACATACACACACACACACGTCACATCCCCAATCCTCCTATTCCTCTTGTGTTGTCCAGTTCTTTTTTTGTATTTCACTGTTATTTAGTAATCTACTCATCTAATGAAGAGGGATGCCTTCATCCTGAGTCTAGGCATAATTTCAGAAAACATGTAGGTTTTAAAGTACAATCATTCCTGGGTATCCTTTTGAGCTCACAGTTCAAGTAGATTATTAGCAGTTGTATCTGAGAAACGTGACTTTCTCCAGCTTGAATCACAAGAGTTTTTCTCTTTGGTTTGGCTTTGTGTTTGATGTGAAGTGACAGGGAGCAGTGTTAGGAAGGACATGAGGCCGAGTGGTTATTGAGTCGAAGTTGTAACTTTCCCAAACTCCTCTTACATTGAATGGGTTGTGGCCATATGTGAAAAATACACCATGAATCTCAGGAAAGTGTGGTCTCGTCTGCGTCTTGTGGGAAGAGCTATCTTAGGACTGCAACAGATGGCAGTGCTGGCATCAAATGGCATTTAAGGACGGCTGCTTCTGGTTGGATGCCAAGACGCTGTTCCTGGTCTTTATGTCCCTCACTATGTGTGTGTGTGTGTGTCTTTGTATGTGTGTGTGCATGGGGTTTGCACATATGCACCTTAAACATTCCTTGTGTTTTACTTTTTGCATTTTTGCTTCTCCGGTGTGTAAATGTGTGTTTGTGGGTGTGAAGCGTGATCAGTCCATCAGCTTGGGTTGATGGTTTGATGTGTGTGTGTGTGTGTTAGTGCAGGAGCACAACTTCTCTATCTTTGGAATTTACCGCACACACACCAACAGATTCTGTGCACACACATACATTCATTGACACATTTACATTTACACATATTAGACAATAGGATGCATGTTTAAATACGATGCAAGCATGTGTAAAGCATGAACTATTTATGGAAATTCATGCACTGTTTATTTAAAGTGACTCACGGCTGAGGAACGACACACAAGCTTCAGTAAGACCTTGAAGTAAACACTTAGAACTAAATCTGTTCAGTGAGACAAAGTGAGAGGACATCAGGTAAAGTAGAGCTCTGTCAGTGTAATATAGAGGTGGAAGGCAGAGATTCACAGAAGGTGTGAGTAATTAAATGAGCTAAACCATCTGTCCAATAGGCTGCATGCATGTATGTGGCTAAAAGTGTTGTCTGTGCTTATGCGTCACAGAAATAGCTGAACTAAAATATTAAACCGAGGTGGGTGGGGCTAAATTAAAACTTTTGTGCTGTGATTTATATTTATCATACAGACTGTATGTACCTCGATTAGTTCCCCTCAAAATCTAAAACTAACTTATTTTACCAGTGTAACTAGATTCATTTAATAATAAAGCATGAAGCGGCCTCTATTTAAGTGGTGTGTAATTGTTACTGGTCCAGGAAAAAGGTAGTAATGGAAATATAATGAGAGATTTTATTGGGCCATACAATAATATTTATATGAAGATAAAAAAAAGTTTCAATCAGATGACAATGTGTAGCTGTGAGTGATTCCTCCATGGATTGGAGACTTGAGTCTACCCCACGCTGTAAACAGTGGTGCTGCAGCAGAGGGTTTTGATCCGAATAAGGAGAAGTGCTATCAGGTGACCAGGTCAGTGTCGACAATATTCATAATTATTACCATTCAGGTCTAGTTTTTCTCCCAACTCTGCACTGAAAATATGAAAAACTGAATGCAAATGTTTGGGGGCATCCTGGGGCGAGTTACATATTCATAAAAGACATTATTAGATATATTTTTTATATTATTTTAGCTCCATTTGGAAGTTAAAGAACGGAAATGCAGACCCTGCAGACTTTAAATATTATTCTTTCCAAATGTTAAGGATCTTTTCAAGGATGACATGTGCAAAGGCACATGCACCCTTCTACTTGTTAAACACTTCGTTTACTTTTGAAAACTTAATTGACTCATTAGCACTCATTAGGACTCATAAGGCATGGTGGAGAATTGTCATTAGAAATTATCAGCTGATGACAGTTACTCAGATGATAAATAAGTTTTCTGAATCTTCAAACCTTTGCTGTAACACTCAACAACTGTGGGCTTCTCTTAGCAACTGACTGAGAATCTGAACATGAGCTAATTGATGCCCACAAAGCAGAGGAGGCTTACGAAAATACATTACAGCACTTTTAGTTTGAAAATGCCACTGTAAGAAATGTCAACAAGAGATTGAACCAAGACAAGATCTGTAAGACTGAACATTTCCCTGCTGTATTACCTGCTGGACAGAATGGTAACGGAAAAAAGCATGTGACTGCAGAGGAGCTGAAGGAAGCTGAAGCAGACACAGAAGAGGTGGTGCACTGTACCACTGTGTCAGCTGAGGCCCATGAGGTAGAGTGGGTCGTCCACTGAACAGAAGGTAGTGGACGACCTCTAAGTGTCCTCGGGCAAGATATTAAACCCTATTGGCCACCGACGCCTGTGTCGACAGTGAAAGAACATCGTGTCAACTGTCACGTACTGGGATGGAAATTGTAATTGGGGTTGTGTGGCACCAACTGACACAGGAAGAGGGAGATTGTTTTTACCAGCCCCAACCCCCTCCAAAAATAAATACATTTACATTACTTCAAACAGCCTGAAGGGAATTTATCCTTCTCTCGACTTCTTCTTATGAATTAAGAGCATTTCCCTGAACGAGCTGGCGTGTTGATGGAAAATTGGCCTGAAGTTTGGGGAATAACAATTTGGTCTGTTTCTAAGCTTAACTAAAGAAAACCAACACACAAATAACACCAGGGGAGGCACTTAAGGAGAAGAGAGGAACTGTGGGGGGAGAGGGGTGGGGGGGAAGGAACTCTTTCAGCATCAAAGCTTTCTAAAACGTCCCCACCAGGGACAAGGTCCCATGTTAAATACTGAACTAGATTATTAATTGCTGTACCAGTAGGACCTGTTAATAAGAACCTAAAATAGCTGCTCCTTCCTTTCTGTCTTCATCTCTTGTTCTATTTTCACTTCTCTTTTCTGGAGTCGTCCGTTTGTTCTTTCTTTTTATGCTGATGCTCAAATGTTGATTCCCTCACTCTCTCACTCACTCACTGCTTCTCACTCTAACTTTCTCAATCACTGCCTCACAATATCTCATCCTCATCACTTGCTGACTGACTCTTTCACTTTCTTAAATACATTTTCTAGCTCTGCCTCACTCACTCACAATGGTTAGCTCGTTTGTTTGGTATTCAAGCCGTGGTTAAGGTAGGTTAGGTAAGTTCTTTCAGAAACACTATTTGTTGAAATCCTCTTCCTGTCCCAAAGATGTCTGTGGACTTCACAATCGATCATTTAATTCAGTCTGAGGAATATTAACAAAACCTCAAACATATACTAAAATGACTAAATCTGCCAAAATTACATTGTATCAACATTGGCATTTTTGAAAATGACATGTGGCAGTTGTGCACAGAGGGCTTCCAGGAGATCCTGAGGTTCAAGGTCAAGGATGCACAAGAGGGGGTCCTCATATGAACACAAGGTAAACAAGACCCCAGTCGTAAGCTACAACATTCTATCACTTACACATTTGTTCTATTCTCGCTCCCTCGCTCACTCAGTCACATTTTCACCCATTTACTTATTTGCTTGCTTAGCCATGTTTTCCTTCAATCATCTACTCACTCGTCCATGTGCGCTCACTCCCTCACTCAGTCAGCCATCATTTTCAGTCTTTTCAGTGTGTGTGTTTGAGTGTGTGTATGTGTGCATGCAGGCGTGTATGTGTGTTCGGACTAGATCCCTAACTTTGCCTTATGTTTCCTCAGAGTCCCTGCTGAACTGAGGGATGCACAATCTGCTCCTGACCTGTCACTGTACACAGATAATGGATGCAACTGCATGTGTGTGTGCGTGTGTTTGTGTGTGTGCGTGTGTGTGTGTGTGTGTGTGTGCGTGTGTGTGTGTGTGTGTGTGTGTGTGTGTGTGTGTGTGTGTGTGTGTGTGTGTGTGTGTGTGTGTGTGTGTGTGTGTGTGTGTGTTGTGTGTGTGAGTGTGTGCAAAGGCTGTCATCAGTGTTTCTCAGCAATAACAAGAAAGAAAAAAGGAAAAGATGGGGTGCAGTGGGGGGTTGATAGATATGCCGGCCACCTGCCTCTCACTCACATTCTGACACAAAGAGCATCGGCTGCTCTGCTGCATTAATCATCATGAACTTCCTCTGACCTCGGAACACAGCGATAACAGCCAAAAGTTTGACAAACAGTTAGAAAGCGCAGAGCAAAACACCGGCCGCTCAGCACTTTGCCATAGGAAACCCAACAGAGGGGGGGTTAATGCTAATCAAGAATTTAACAATATGTTGCAGCAACAATATGTTATATATATATATATATATATATAAATTAAGTGAAGTAAACACTGAGGCCTCAGGGGCCCCAGACCTGGTCTAGAGATCAACTTAATGTAAAATAAAAACGATACAGTTTGATTACAGACATACTGCATCCCTAAAGAAACCCCTCATATTATACACCGACAAAGTCAGAATGAATATACGAGCCATAGTTACATAGGAACATTAACATGGTCCAAATATATATATATATATGTATGTAAGGACCTTATACTGTTTTGCACAGATAGAATCAGGAGACAGAGCTTTCAAGCTATGTTGGATTTATCAAGGTTGTGTAAAGATTGAGAAGAAAGCACACCTACAGGAAACTGCCACGGCCAAAGTGCTGGTGTATTTAAACAAATTCAAAGACTAAACAACAAGTGTGTGATGAAACTGAATCTTTTAAAGTCGGTGCGTTTGTTTGGTGTAAGTCTAGTCCATGACCGATATCTGACAAATGTGGCGACGCTAGTTCTGGCAGGCAACTTGAGCTGCGCTGCGCCAATCATGTAACATACATCATGTGACATCAACCCTCTCAACAACCATCTATAATACACACCCACTTTATCAGGTGGTCTATTTAACCAGAGAGACATTTCCCATCAACCCCTCTTGCTCGCACTGCTGCTGCAGTATTGCCACCTGTTGCTTCAGCCCCTCCACCACCCCAGCATCCACCTGTAGGCTCCAACGGGGGGTTACAAGTATTTGCTCATCACTCCCATCATTCCTGTGTAACCATATGGGGGAGTGATTAAGTTGGAGCCTAGACGCCAAACACTAAATCTGTTAAATAAATATATTACATGATCAAACGTGAGTTGTCTGACTGAACTACTTAATGTTCTGTTTGCATCACAATACATGTTATTTTGGACATTATTAAAGATTTGTGTAGATTAAACTACCCAACTTATAAAACAGTTATTTAGGTTCACTTTGAATCTTTGTTTGTGACATAAAGTGCTGCTTCACTAAATCTTCAAATGTTATGATAAAACTCTGACAGATCTCTGGTTTTAAAACTTAGGACGTTTTAGTCTTATTGTTATTATTTTGTACTTTATTCTATTTTACTAATGTGTCTTTATTTACTTGTCATTGGGTAGTTCTTCATAGTACTATTGCTAGGTTTTTATCAGAATAAGATCTGAAAACCACCACTGTTGTTGCCTGTCTACACATGTGGTCTGTCTGTGTATAATCTCTGCACAGCACATGTGGATGGAGGATCAGATACTGAAGTACACAGGAGCTATGCTCGGTGCTCACATGATAATCTTATGATGCCGTTTAGAAGGACAAAGGAGCATCTGTAACCTGTTGACCTCACAGACGTCCCTGTGGTTCGGTGTAAAAGTTATTTAAGATTTGTGGAAGGGGACTAACCTGCACCCAGTGTGGCCCTGCCTGCAGTAGGAGACAGTGTGCAGCTGCCACGTGTAAATATGTCATGTGAATGTGACGAGACATCTGTAACGTAGCAGGTAAAATAACAAACTGCTTATGGAACTAGATGGATGCTGGTGTATGTGTTGCACATTTCTTTGTGATGTTTTAGTTTTATGGAGCAGGGAGGAAGATAAAGACCAAAGTTTTGCAGAGAACACCGTTTTCTGTTGGTTGTCAACTCAACACAGCAGTTACAACAGGACTGACTCTGTAACTACTCTATTTATCTATTCGTGCCTATATCCCTTTTGTCCTAGATCCTTCTGACTATGAAGTAAGTCATTTGATTTAGTTTAGTTGAGAGGGACCAACAGGAATCAAGTCAGTCAAAGAAAGTAAATCAATACAGGTGTGTTAGACAAACAAAAGAAATTGTCCCACTTGTTAATTTCCCTCCTCTTGTTACAGCCGATAAACTTTATACATAAAATTATAAAACCAGAAGATTGTACTTGTTTTGTTTGTCTGAAGTATCAGTCTCCACAACGAGGACATTGTAAGATATTGTGAAACCACTGACTGCTGCAGTTTGAGGGGATTTTTCTGTGCACGGACACACAGATGGGCAGGAAGCAGATTCATGCTGATCATGGATCTGATGTGCTGCTAGAAGTTGTAATAAGCAGAGCTGCAGCTGAAGAACAGGTCTTATCAACACACAGACTAAAGTGCTGTGTATGTGTGTGTGTGTGTGTGTGTGTGTGTGTGTGTGTGCGTTTGTGTCTGTGAGTGTTAGTCACACTGTCTCGGCCAGGTGCTAATCGAGGATTCGTAATTTGTGCAAATGGGATCAAGGAATTGTTAAATAAAAACGTCACCATCATTTTAATCATGCCTATCTGTGTCTTTATGTTTCTTCCATGTATAAATTAATGAGTGAATAACTGTGTGTGTGTGTGTGTTTGTGTGTGTGTGTGTGTTTGTGTGTGTGCGCATTGCGGATGATTGAAAAATGCACTAGACCAAAGGAAAACTGCGCCTGTGCCACGGAGCTGCAGAAACTTTCTCCGTCTGAACTTATCAACTCGTCTCCGGGTGCAGTTTTTTCCTGTTTTTGTTTTTGCGAGGCAGGTAACATCTGCATTAGACAAGAATAACTCTTTTTCACAGAGATCAGCCTGTAAACACGATCAGGACTCGATCATGTTTTGCATTTTTAGAATGGGATCCTGCGTGCAGAATAATCTAACTCTGAATTATCTACCAAGGAGCTTAAATCCCTTCACATCCAACCACCACAACTTTTTAAGACCTCTCCCTTTAGAGCTGTTATTTATCCCCTTTCATAAGCTCTTCCCTCTTTTTTTATCTCCCCTCTTTATTTCCTCTCCTTGTCCTCCTCCTCTTCTTTCTTTCCTGACTTTCCTCTTTCTGCCTTCACTTTCTTTACCAGGGGGAAGCCTATTTGTCTGCTTTAAGCGAAATCACTCAATTCTTTCAGGAAGAGACTTTGGAGACCGGTGGTAACCAAGAGAGAGAACAAGAAAGCATGTGTGTGTGAGTGAGAGTCCACCTTCCAAATAAGTTCCATTAATCATGGGCCAGAGTCTAATGTAACTAATATTTTACAATTAGAGGAGACAAGATGGAGCTGGGGGCCATCTATCTCCCTTACACCACATGATCATCGATTCATAAGAGCCGGGGAGAAGAAGAGGGAGGCCACAGGACACTCGCACAGCGTTCAGCGCACACTCAGGAAAACACACACTTTGCTGGGCCCACACGGACTCACACGCAGACGTTACACACACCCACATGCATAAGCACAGATGCTGAGCAGGAAACAGAAGGATGCATGAGAATGAGGGGACAAGCTGTCACATTAGCATTTGTTAGTGTACGATCTGCTGGAAATCAGGTCTGTGACTCGGTTATTTTCCTTTATTGATCACACTACTGAATACTTCTCTGATTCATTTATTCATAGTTCTGTGATAAAGGGATAAGACAATAGTGAGAACTGCTGACTACATTTTCTCACATTTGGGCTTTTTGAATCAGGATTTTTTTTTTTTTATGAACTATTCACTTATTGATTATATCACATTTGTGCTGTTCTATTTATATTTTGTAAAACTTCAATTCATATTTTTGAAATATAGTCTTTCATTTGCAGTGTATTCATTAATCCACTGCCACAACACTTTCACCGAAACTAACCCCAGTTTTTCTGTTACAATAAGATAATAAAGAAACATGATGCAGTGATTTTAGGTACTTTTTGTAGTGTAATCAATAGTTTTTTTAAAACCTAGAGAAAAGAAAGGAAAACTCATTTACCTTCACACAGCACAAACACACGGGGGGAAAGAAAATCTATCTACTCACCTCTAAACTTGTGTTTAACAGAAATATCACATAGTGTAAAACCAGTCTTACTTAGCCCTCTTCCTGAAAACAGCACTGAGAGCAGGTCAGATTTGACACGTTGAAGGAAAAGAAAAGGTCTCTACTCTGACCAAGAAGATGGAGAGAGCGACTAAAGGGTCAGATCCGACCGGGAGAAAAATTGAAGATTGGAGGATAGTGGAGAAAACACAACGAAGAGGGAGCATTGAACAACTACACGAACAACAGCACAACACAACAACATCACTGTTTGCTAAAGTGACTCTGAGTCCTGCACTGTCCCTCCTTTTGAAGAGAATGGAAACGCCCCTATTTCGCTGGGGAAATGTGATTTATAATTGTTTTTGATCAGAAATTGATTATTAAAAATAGTTATATTTAATGCTCATTTGTTTCATTGATCATTTTTTTTGTTTGTAAAAGGTTTTTAAAAGGCCTTTAACGCAGTGTGACAAATAAAACTGTGACAGATAATAAAAGATTTATTTATAAATATTTCTGTTGGTGTTTAAGTTTTTGTTTTCAAACAAAAAGAGGTTCACAAACACACACACACACACACACACACACACACACACACACACACACACAAAATCTCTGCAGTGCAACATGCAACATTCTGAGAGATGAACACTCAAGCCTCCGGCTCGGCACCAAAAGCTGGTCTGCGGCGCCCTCTAGTGGCGTAACAACAGTGCTGCATGACAAGACCCCAGCCACTCTAATGTAAAGGAGGGTAAATTAGAGGGAGCTGAACAAATGAGCAGAAAGATGGGTTCATCTGCAGGTCACCATCTGCCTGACGACCAATCAAAATGCAAAGAGCCTGCGACCGCCGCAGAGCGTCATCTCAAACTCATTGATCCACATGTGGACGCAGGCGCACGCAGACAATTATGAAACACCCTGACATGCATGCACAAACATGTGCTCACACACATGGCTGCACAACATGCCATGGAGAGAAACAAGGGGAAATGGATCCTAGAGAGAGAGAGAGAGAGAGAGAGAGAGAGAGAGAGAGAGAGAGAGAGAGAGAGAGAGAGAGAGAGAGAGAGAGAGAGAGAGAGAGAGAGAGAGAGATACAAATAAAAGACAGAGCAAATGATGAGAGAGGAAGTTAAATGAAGGGCAGAGTGGTGTTCATCACTCTGTGAAAGGAGTCGCTTAAATGTTGAAACTGCTCAGCTGAGCAAAATGCACACACAGACACACACACACACACACACACACACACACACACGACAGGCCGGAAAGGTGACCTAATGTGTTCTTTAATCAGACACATGTGTGCTGTTACATGAAGACACACACCTACTCAATTGTTTATATAGATACACACATTAAAGCGTGATGCAGGCCCACACCCCTCGTACACACACATATGCATACTGAGTTTGTAGTGCAGTCACAGACCCACACAGGCAAAGCGAGTGATGATTGTTTCTTTTCTCATATCTAGCCGTTGGAAGCATCCTTCTTTTGGTTACATGTATCCTGTGTGTGTGTGTGTGTGTGTGTGTGTGTGTGAGGGTGGGTGTGTTGATATAAACCAGTCAAACAGTTACTTTCTCCGGATGTGAGTGTTATTGGGACCAGACTTTACAGATTTGAGGCATGAGCCCCCCTCCACACACACACACACACACACACACACACACACACACACACACACTAACAAACGCACATCTGGTGCAGTGCAGCTGATCCGTTTAAAAATTAGTCAGGCATTGACCTAGGCAGCCTCCCAGCGGCCCAGCAGCCTTTGGGATCCTGACATTAGGTTAACTCAAATACGGATTCCATCAGTGCAGTGTGGATCAGGTTTCACGTAACAGAGGGGGGGGGGGGGGGGGGGGGGGCAATGAAAGCATGAAATATTGGTTTTCATGCTTTCATGCGGAGTCAGCTGAAGTGAGGCTGTGTGGGGAGGACACACGTGTTGGAGTCAACTTTTAATGTGAGGTGGGAGAGTTGCTGTCATCTTTAACTGCTGTGATACGGGAGCAGCAACACTTATTTATGTGTGTGTGTCCTCACACAAACACAGAGCTGCTCTGTGTTTGTTAGATTCTAATGGCTCACGTTGACCTCTGACCTCGGACTGTCACCTCGACCAACAGAGTCAAGGCCACCAACCCGTCTTCTCCTTTGATTCAATAATTTGAGCTACATTTTAGGGACAATATAATTATACTTTTTAGTGGATTCCAGCATTTAAAAATAGCTAATTAACGATGTTGCAGACCTAGATACTATACCAGTTTGAATTATCATGGCTGAAGACATAAACAAGACGACATCATGTAGTCATAGATTATCTGATCCATATTTGAACTCATTCCATTTCAGAAGACAATGGGATGATTTCAACTTTATACAGAGGAGGAGTAACTTTTTTTCTTTCATTATAAGCATCTTCATTTACTTGATGGGAGCTACACATTTATTTTGACCTCCACAAGGACCTCATGTTTTCAGCCCTCGTCTGTTTGTTTGTTGGTTAGTGTTTTTGTCTGTTTCACAAAAACAACTGAATGGATTTCCACAACACTCTGTGGAAGGAGGTGGTTCGGGGGGAAGACACCATTACATTCTGCTGTGGATCGGGGGAATTTGATGAGGTTTTTTTTACATAGTGAGAACATTTCAACATTTTCACTGATTTCCTAGAGAATAATTCATGCAGCCTGATGAAAATAATCAGACGTCATTAGGGAGCTGATATTTATGAGTGTGTGAAATGTGGTGCAGCTTGATTGAATCTAAAAGGACGTTTGTGCCTCGGTGGAGGTGTGTGTTCTACTGAGAGCCTTCCGCTTAAAACTGATCTCAGAACATTCATGGTGCTGCACTCACTGACCTGTTTGTCCCCAAATTAAAACATACATATAAGGATTGTACTATATTGTTTTGTAATACATACTAATTAATATATTTGACTTTTAGGAATGGGTGAGTCACAAATGTTGATAATAAATAAATTGGTAAGATGATCACTGACATCGTACTAAATGTCTCATCCTCTGTCTTTTTCATTGTTATGTTTGAGCACTTACAGCACTTAATGTTAGGTAGAGGTCATATTCTACTTTAATAGTAAAGTTCAATTTAATTCCATTTAACCAAAACCATGATCCCAACCTTATTTTTGTTTACAAAATAAGATGCACCCAGGAACAGAAATGTGGATGTGAACCCTGGTCTCTGCTCTAACTGAGTTTAGGACCCCCCCGTCACCACCTGTAGCTATAGTGCAGTTCATACACGTGGTGCTACATTCATTTAAACAAGGCTTTTCTGCAGAGAAACTAACCTGAACTTATACTTTTCTTCTCTTTGATACTGAAACTCACAGTCATGCTGTTTTGTAGCTGTTTCATAGTCTGTGCAGATTTTATGGATCTGGTCGAATGTGGACTGGACCAGAGGATAAAAAACATAATGTGGAAACTGGATGGGAAACAATGCAGTCAAATAATCATTGCACATCTCTGATCTGGAAGCGATTTGCTGTAAATGGAATTTTCAAATCTTCCCTTTACATATTTCCATGTGGGACATTCAGAGCATGCTCATGTGTTTCCCATCATCCACACACTGTTTATGACATCTTCCTCACGGTCACACAAAGTGGTGCAGACAACAATTTAGTTGTGTATATTCCACTTCGTGATCACGGTCCGTGAAGCTTCACCATCAAACTGACTGAGAGATAATAACTGGTATTGGAAGTGATGGACTACTCTCCAAACTGGTTCCCCACTTCTCATGGAACAGTGACACTCACCTTCCTGATTCTCGCTCTGTCAGAAATGAGGAAATTAAAAACATGACACAGGCCGTTGCTCTGTGACAATCCTTTTTTTTGTTTGAATACATTTTATTTTTATTATAAGTACAGTTCAGTAGTTACAAAACGAAGCATCTGCCATGAGGATACAGCAAAACATAAAGAGTGTTCAGCTCACAAGACAGGTTTTTGTACATAACATGTGGCGTGGAATGCTCATTATTATAGCTGGTTCAGAGGCGAGACTCTCGCCAGTCATCTCTCATCTTTACACCCCTGGAAAACAGATGGGGTCAGAGGTCAAAGCCATTGGACAGTGCCTCTAGCAGGATGAATCTGATTGGTTCCCTCAGACCCCATTTCCTGAATTCCTCCCTTCCAACACCCTTTCACATTTTCCAACAACCACTGCTTTTCACTTTTCACGTGTCTCGCTGTTATTATTTTAGTTTTAAATCCCCTCTTTTCCTGGTATACTGAAAATGAAAGAATGGTTAATTGTAATCTACATGAATCAAATAAAAAAAAGAGAAAACAAAATAAAACAGGCTGTACTGCAGCGAAATCTCTTGGCGTTGGAGTTTGAGCACAGATTCATGCTGCTGCTGAAGAAGTATCGGGCCGATGCTGCAGGCCAAAAGGGGATTTGCATACAAAAGAAATCTGGGTAACAATTTGTCAAAGCCACATACAGTATAGAGGTTGGTCAAACTTAAAAGAAAAATTAGGAGGTATTATATTTGGACTGTATATACCGACTTAGAATTTTTCTCTGGGTTCACAAAAAATGACGTAGAAACATTTCACAAAGCCAAGGGACACACAAACACACACCTTCAGTTCAGTTAGTTATCTAGTTTTATACTGTATAGGTTGGATTTATAATACTATCACAGTGCCAAATACTTCTGAGAACCAAAACAAATGAAAGAAATAAGAAAGGATAAAGTCCCTCTATTCATAATGGATCCTGTATATATGGGGGCAAATATGTTTGCAGCACAGGAGACGATTGTCATCTTTTTCCTCTTTTTCTTTTTCTTTTTTTTTGATCAGTAAATGGAGAAGGCATTAATGTACAGTACATATAAAATAAAAAATAAAATCAACCCTACATCCTACAGTCTAGCACAGCTACATAGCTTTGTAGAAGCAATAACAGATGACTTGTATCTAAGGCTATACACAATATGTCTTTTTTCCCAGTTTTTTGTTCTTTTTTATTCTCATTTTAAAGTAAATACATCAAACCATTTTCAGTAGTCATTAACACTGTGCAACAATGATCGGTGGCAGTATCTTACAAACATCTGCAACACTAGAGTTCTTGAGGTTGACATGAGGGATGAAGCGAAAGGGTTGGAGGGTGATAAAGAAAGAAACATTTCCCCCACATTACCTTTTTTTTGTTTGTTTTTCAGATCTTTTTTTCTTTTTTCTTTTGAATTCTTCTCTGTCAAACTCTAGAAGGATGCCGACCTTTTCAGAACGTGGCTGTGCAATCTACTGTCATTTGTTTGCTTGTCCTTGTCACGAATCTTTTAAAACTTTTGTTTTCACTTTTGCTTTTCTTTTTTTAAACTACTGTATATCTCTCTATGTACATTAAGCATCTATGGCTGCTGTGATGGATGATACAGAACAAGAAAAATAGACAAAGGAAGCCAAATGGCAGGGTGAAGGCCTGTACTGGCCTGGTTATGCAGAGGGGATTTAGTATTGTAAGTACATTTAGGGAATATTCAGTCCTCTTCACAAGTATCATTAGCACCACCATCATCAAAGGTCAGCTACATGTGTATTTTTTTTCTACCAGCAATATCATCTCTGGAAACAAACTTGTGTTGTCGATTGTCGTGTGGTGCCCCTATCCTTTGTTAACCATAATCCGAGTGATGCATGGCCGTGGGACACAGAGACAGAACGGCTGATAGGAGAGCCCAAAGTGGCTGGTCTGACAGGAAATGTGCTTGGTCTCCGTCAACAGTCCGGTAACATTGAGTTGCTATTCTACAGTAGAATACATTCCAGTACAATATAATGGCGGTCCGTGGACTTGTGAAATAACTGTCGTCTTCATTTTACAGGAGAGAAAGGTCTTTAAAAGCCTATTTGATTAAGCACAACACTTCAGTCCTAACTAAAAAAGAGAGAGAGAGACATACCTTTCTAGCTCAAGGAATGTTTTAGAAACTGTGGGGCCAGTTAAAGGAGTTGCTACTCAGACAGGTAGTTTCATTAAAAGAAAAAAAAAAAGCATTGTAGAAGATAAGACAACAAAGACAAGGGGCATTCAGACCACAGGAGACAAAACAGGAAAATTGTTGTCACTTTGTTTAGTGTCCAAGAACGCTTGCAAAAGCCGTTTGGTCCATCACGTAAATCCAGCCCCAAACTGTCCTTCATATAGTTCTCACCTTCTCTTCACTCTGACGGTAGTATGTGTTTTTCATCTTAAATAAAGTCTTTTGTTATAGTGTATTCCTTCATTTATCCTTCATCCTCATCTTCCTCCTCCTCATCATCGCCTCCATCCTCATCCTCATCCTCCTGCCTTGCTCCGGTCTGGGCCATTAGTCTTTGTTTACAGCTTGGGCATCCAGCCCCTCAGGGTCGCCTAGGTTATGGTTGTTAGGGTGGTTAAGGTCGCTGTTAAGATGGTGGGGGTCGTGGGTCAGCGCGAGGTCATGGGTCATGGGCTGGTCCTCGTCTCCCACCCACAGATGCACTACGGCCAATGAGAGAACAAGAGGCAGATTAGCACCATGGGCCCAACAAACCCCAACCTGCAGCACACATGCCACACGTACACACACACACACACACACACACACACACACACACACACACACTCACACAAACACACACACACACACACACACTGACACACTCTGCACTGTCAGCAGGACCAAATTAATAGATTGATTATTTGAGACAGTGAATACTTCAAAGAGTCCTTTCAGCCAAATTACAGAAAAAACAAACATATTCACAGATTGTCTTTAAGATTTGGTTTAAATTTCCAGGAGGTGGATGGACCTGTGTGCTCACAGCATTCAACTGCTTTTGAAATCGCACTTAAAAGTTATAATTCGTAGACCTCACTGTCAGCAGTGTGTGTGTGGGACAGAGACATGTCCTGAAATACAGGGGGGACATGTGTTGGTGCTGCTGTTGGAGGTGTTAACTGACTGACAGCTGGGACCAGGTACACATAAAGAACTGTCCCTGTCTTCATGTGTGTTGTTCATACAGTAGTACAGTAATATGCTGGTGATATGTGGTTGTATGACACATTCAGGGTGGACAAAATAACACAAACACCATGAATTAAATACATTCAGTTGCAACAATTCCCCATATTTCCCTCTGTGTGTTGACTTGATGGCTCAGTAATGAAGTGTAACCTTCTCGCTGTATCACTGTGGTCTGCATTTCATTCCAGCACGCTCCTGTTCCTCTGTCTGTCCTCTGCTGCCTCCTACAACCATCTGACTCAATATGAAGCTGCTCTTTCATTACATCGCTACATCTGAAAATCTGCAGATCCAGTGTTTACTTCTCCCTCATTTAATCTTTGCTTCTCCTTCACACAGGAGCTGGTGCCGCTCGCTCAGAGAGATAATCATTTCTACGACAATACGAGACGCTAACACATCTCTGTGATGACAACGGGAGAAGCACGGCGCTCGGTGCGAGCAGGTTGGTCGGCTCAATAAGTGTGACACAGAGTGTGACAGTGGGTGAGAAGTGAAGTGATTTATTCTAATAAAAACTTTTTAAGACTCGATGACACAGTAAGAAATGCATAACTGTAATTAGGTCCCATAGCAGGGGCCACTAAATAATGCAACTTGCCCCCCCCCCCCTCCTCTTTCTGCGCTTTCGTTCCCTCAGCAACTTCTTAGAAAATTATTTTGCAATAAAACACCGCGGAACACATTTGCATGTCATGTTCTTTTAAAGTGGCGTTATGAATCTGACAAAACCAAATTAAAACACGGGTTTATTTGAACTGTGCTTTCGCGAGGATGGAAATGGATACCGAAATGAAAGGAAGTGCCACGGTAACAGAGGGAAAATAAAGAGCTAATAACGTGATAAAACATCTCTTAGATTCAACACTGAGTAATAACTCTGGAGCTGTCTGTGCGTGGAGTTAACAACCCCAACATCACCCTGCAACCAACATTTACTTTACTCTCATTGGGCCCCTGCTCTTTATACTCACTGTTACTCGGTTACTGGGATATTAAAGGATTATTGCAATAGCCTTTTTTCATTTTCATATACTGTTGGAGCCACTAAAAAAACATAGAAGATAAAATCTGACTCCTAATGTTGAAGTCACAATAATCGTGATGATACAAATGTCTGTGCATGTGCACTGAAGGGCTGGTCTCTTCTACAGTCGTCTAACTGGTGTGTTTCACTCCCTGATCACATTTACAAAGCATCTCAGAGAAGGATCTGAGTGCATAACCCACTTTCACCACTAGATGGCAAGCTAAGACAGTAAATAGGGCAACGGAGCTTGTGCATAGAGAGCTCTGCTGTCTGCTGTCAAAGAGTCGACGTGTCACCATACATAAGCCCGGTCATTTCGCCATTTACAGATTCACTGTCGAACTTTGGTTCACAAAGTCAGAACAAAATTAAGCTTTTTGATAAGATGTACTTAAAAAATGAAAAAATGAAAGATGCAAATATGTCATATCTTTAAACATCAGGCTGTGAATTGTTTTATTCTATACAGCTAAAGTTTCTTTAAAAATAAAGTTTCCTTGGTTTTTAGTTTCAAAAGTGTCTTGCTTCCCCAAGGGCACGTCTTGCCTTTGACATCCCTGTAAAGAAACTTCCTGTAACGAGCTCCAGATTAGGCCCCATATTTGATTTTCACTGTTCATTAACTAAGCCACCTGGAATGTTATTATTTAAGCACGGTGCTCCTTCTCCCCAAACAACTGCCGCTGCGAAGGGGGAGAGATTTCCCGGCCAACTTTATAGATTTAGCATAACTTCCCTCTCACAGTTTTTAATTTCCCATTCGGGCAGGCGGCAGATGCACCTCACAGACACAGAGAGCCTGCCTGGCATTCGTTTATCATACGAATTCAAGTCTAATGTATTTGTCTCTTTTCAAGGCTCAGCCCTTCTAGAAGGCTGATGTATTCATGAAGAAACATGATGGCATTATGATGTTGATGATAAAAAGTATATCCCGACGATTGAGCCAAAGAAGCGCACCGCTGCACCAACCTATATACCCCGTATCCCCACACGGTATGTAAAGGAGTAAGTACGCCCTCCTGTGGTGTGTTTTGAAATAGCAGATGGCAATAAGGGTAGTTATTGGGAAGGAGAGGGCCAAGGAAAAGAAAACATATGGTGCGAGGACACACAGCTCCAGGATCCATCCACTGTTAATACATGTGTCATGCTTAACAGAACGGATAAATGGGAAGGAGGATGGAACAATGGCTTACAACTGCACTCTGAGCATGTGTCGAGAGCGCCTTAGGATACGGTGAGACTGTGTGTGCGTGTGTGTGTGCCTGTGTGTGTGTGTGCCTGTGTGTGTGTGTGCCCGTGTGGTCTCAGATGTATCACCTGACATTAACAGGAGTCAGTGAACACATCACACAACAGGCTCTCACCAAGTAGAAGCTGGTGTTGTGCGGTGCAGAACCCTGTGAGTCATGAGTGTGACAGTGTGGCACGTTTGTACAGAGATTTTCTTGATATTAAAGTCAACACAAATAACTAAAGGGATGCTGACGCTTCTGTATCAGCAGCTTCCACTTTACTCTTTCCTCGCCAATCGTTAAGAGTTTCACTCATATTGATTTTTGAAGATTGATATGTAATTTAAAATGGATCGAACCTGCCCTCAGACATTTTGTTCCACTTCCTCTCGGTTCACGCTTTCAAAACGACATCATAAGATGCTCCGACTCTCAGTTCATCCCAATTATCTACATTTCTCATTTACCTCACGCCACAGCAGCTTGTTTTGGTTTAATGCTGCAAGGTTTTGAGGAATCTGTCTCTGACACTTCTGTTTTGAGTCCAATGCAGGCGGCTGAATGGAATTTTGTTTTTGGTGCTCAAAGAGCTAAAGACAGGGTTCACGTTACTCCTGATAATCCACTGAACACACAATCAGCCGTTATTATCACAGACGGGGATTTCTCCGAATGGTACTGTTTAATATAGTTACTGGATATAATTCAACACCAACATGTTGTCATGTATGTATGGATATTACTTAAAATCCCACCTCCATTGTAATTAGTTGAAGGCAATAAAATAAGACAAACATTTCTGCCTCATAAAGTTACTTTTTTCTGAATGGCTGGATGCTATCATATCTCTCTTCAGGCCTTTAGATAATCAAGATAAAACGGGTGGGGGGCCAGGTCACAACTAACTGTTGCTACATTCAGGACAGAGTTTGGGACGAGACCAGTGGGAGAATAAGAAGTTCGGGGTGAAGCACTTTCTTCTGAAGCCGCTGAGCAAGTTCGTCTCCTCGCCTCCACTGAACTGAATGAAAATGATTGGCTGATTGTTTGATATTTACGGCGCTAAATACTATGTTATACATGACAGTATATCAGTGGCCATGGTGTATCATCTGTGGTCCTCTCTGTCCATATGGACCTGAACAGAGAGTGTAAGAGTGAGCAGTGTCTGTGCCACTGAAGGTGGCTGTGGCTCCTTTGTTCCCACCCCAGGCTTCCGGGCCCTGCACTAGCGGCAAAGTGTTGTTCTTGGCACAGCCCCGTCACATTGTACAGCCCAGTATTTATAAATATGTAAATATGAGCGGCACCAGGCATAACACGGCTCACTTGTATACACCAAGGAGGAGCGGCGAGGAAGTGAACGCACACAGCCACCCCCCGCACCCCCACCCTCCCCTTAGCTAAAATTTTTATTTTTAGATGGTTTTAATGAATACAGGATGTTTATAGTTACCATTCCCTGTGATTCGCACAAAAGACTAGAAAAATCCACATCCACCCTGCCACCCCTCCTCTGCACCCTTCCCACCCTCCTCCCCTCACTCCCCCCCAATCCCTCAAAGCACAACTAAGGAAGAAGAAGAAGGGGTGAGGGAGAAAAAAAAGGAAATTTGTGGTGAAACGCAGCAGGATTGTTGTGCTCCCAGTCTGCTTTCGGCTCAGATCCCTATTAGACAAACAGAGTGTGGTGTTAAGGTGCAACAAAGAGTGACGAAAAACTCCTGTGTGCGGGTGGAGAGTGTGGGGAGGGGGGGGGGGGCATGCGCGAGAGGGAGACGAGACAAGATGTGCAGCGAAAAGGTTCCTCACAAAGAGACTTCAAGGTGGAACACAATTTGTGTTATTTCTGTTTTTTAAAGTTGCAAAAATAATACAAAAGCCAAAATCAATATGTGCGAGGAGTGGGTAAAAAGGCTACCTGTTTTCTGTTGTCTGTGATAATCTGTTATTTTGTGTGTGATGACTCCATGTCAACTTGTTTTCCTTTTATAAACTCGGTTTTGTTTTGCCGCAAACTCTCGGGTCTGGTATGAGCTGATGCATATGACAGGATGAAAAGATTCAGAGGAGTAAAAAAAACAACTGAAAATGTAAAAACGAATGATCGCAGTTGGGAAACACAATGAAGAGAATGTTAGTGGCCTCTTTCTATCTTTCGCTCTCTGTCTCCAAAACTATTTCTGAGGCTAAAAGATTGCCGGCTTGATAATACCTCCGCTGAGCAATTTAAGCCCAAACACTCTGATGCTACAATCTGTCTTCTCTGCCTGATAGCGCTTTTCTCCCCTCTCCTCTCCAAATTACTTTCTTTCATATCTAATTATATTTGCTAATGATCTTATAAGAGAATAATGGAATGTGCTTGATCTATTACCTTTTTTTTTCAATACATAAATACAATGCGGGGGGAAATGACTATTGGAGACAGGAGGAAATGTTTTTTTTAATGTTTTTGATGAGAAGGAAAATGAAGCTGGGAGCTGCAGGGTCATTAATGGGCAATGAACACAGAGGTCATCTCTCATATTCTCTTTGACATTTCTCTCATCTGACGTGCTTGAAACAATCACAGCCTCATCCACACTCTCCATTCGGCCCCTTTGCTTCGCTATTTCTCGGTAATCTTCCAGATATCCACCTCCAGTCTCTTTGATCTTCTAATGGAAACATCTAACTTTGTTAGATGCCAATTCAGCGTCGATTATTTATCGTCTGCTTTTGCATTTAGCCGGAAACTTTCAAAGACGTGTCTTAATGGGAGGGTGTGATTGAGGATATATCAGAGGAAAGTCATATGACAGACAGAGTCAAACAGAAAAAAAAGGAAAAGTGGCCACATGAGAGCTTCCAAACGCTGCGTCTGGGGGTTTGAAGAGCGGACTTGGCAGAGCGACCTTCTGTAGTAACACTTAAAAGGCCGGGCTGAAGATTGAATTTTGAGTTCAGCTTTGGTGCAGATTTCCACAAAATCACACAAGAAAAATAGTAGTTCTAATTATCTTTCCCTATTCAAATGATGGCTTTCTGGTGTTCAGCTTACATTCGCAAAATCCATTGGCCTTTTAACTGAATAGCCCTTCTCTCTTTCTGTTGCCAAACCCCTATCCCGTCCTGTCCCTCCCTCCTCGCTCCCTTCCTCTTAAGCCTCTTCTCCATTCTCCATTCTTCCCACTTTCTCTTTCCCCCTATTATTTTTTTTGTCTCTCCACAGGCCATAGGACAAGCCAAGCCATGACAGGCACTCTAAACCCCCTGTATTAATGGAAGGAAATGGCATTCGATCCCTGTTTGATCTCCTAATCATTTGTGATGAAATGATAATTAGTGCCCTTCCAATCCTCCCACAGAGGAGGAGAAAGGGCTGGACTGAGGAGGGGGTGGGTAGATACATAAAAAAAAAAAAAACAATCCTCTTGCTTTATAAACCTAAAATGACATCTCTGTCACCAGGCTGGGCATTTTCAGAACCAACAAGTGCCTCCCTTCTTTGCAAATTTCCCATCCTTTACTCACAGCGAAGGGAACAACACACACACTCACACACAAACGCACAATCAGACACCCAGAGACACAGTGCTTGGCGACTGCTGTCTGTGATTCTTTTCAGCTGACATAATCCTGATTGATTCGTTCAGCAGATAAAAACTGGGTCCACTTCTGCCCTTTTACTGGGGGGGATGGAACATAATACGGCCTTTTATTCAGCAACAATGTAACATAATGGCGTTGGAATGTGCAGGGGAAAAAGGCCACATCTTAAATGCTTGTGACACACAAAGAGAGGGAGAGAGAGGGAAAGAGCCAAATTTAAAAATTTAAAAAGACAGGAATTAATCATTAAACTGCCAGATTACCCATGTGCCCGGCTTCTATCAAGGTCAAATGACGGCTGTTACTTTGGACAACTCATTTTCTTTTTGTCCCTTCTGGGTGTGGTTGTGTGTGTTCACAACTTTCTTGTGTCTGGCACTTTGTAACTCCACGTAACCGTCATGTTCTCACAAGGGAAACCAGGGTCTGAGGGCTTAGGTTTCCTAATCGTCACCATTCATTTTCTGAAAAGAAGGATTTAGTTTAACAGGCAGGAGCAGGTGAGATCTTACGTCACCTCGCGGTTTCCTTTTCTTTTGGAGAACTGTGCCTGACCTAACACCCCTCTGTCATTCACTGACATGTGGACCACGGCTAAAGGCTACTGCAGTGGACATTAGAAGCAGAGCTCATGTTGGTGATGTTCGCTCTGAGTAAGTGTTCTGTAAAGCAGCAACAAATTGGGTTTGTGTTTTCCATAACAGCTTGTAAGCTTTGTAGAAAAAAAAATGTGCCTGAGCAGCATAATCTCACGTCACAGTCTCTTTAATGTGATTATCTGTTATTAAATGTTTCAACGTGCACTAAAGTGCTTCTGTGTCTTTTTTTTTGCTGTGGTTTTTATTTCATACATTTCTTAGCCTACATTTTTATGCCTGCTTCATTTCTTAATAGCTGTGCTTAAAAAAGACACAGTGCTGCTACAAGAAAAAGAAGAACGTGTTGATTTATTTCATGTAATGTGAAGATTAGCTCTATGAGCTGATAGAAAGTATAAACCCTTTAAAACTGTGAAATGTTTAATCCAAAAATAAGCCTTTTTGACATTTTAGAGAAGTTTTTATTTAACTGTGAATATGTAGTAGCATTTAATTCTGTGATACCTTTTTGTGACCTTGACATTTGAAATGGAGTTTTCATAGTGTGAGCACAGATTAACTGTTTGCGTCACTGGTTGCAAACTTCTGAGCTCTTGTTTGGTTTTGAAGAGCAGCACCAACACAAGTGCACAGGAGAGCACGCTGCTACATTGAGACTCAACTGTATTTAATAGTAGTCGCTGATCTGCAAGCCAAGGCCAACCCAGAAGTGTACAGTGTTTAGTCACACCAGCACAGGGGTGGTGACATATCTAGTTACTAACTCAGCGTGGCATGGAGCCAGGTGGGAGACGGCGAGGCAGGAGTCAGTGCCATTGAAATGTGTCCCCCCCCAAAACTCATCTACTTGACAGGGAAAAGAAGAAGAGGAGGACAGACAAAAGGAGGGTGATGACAAAGTATGGAGGATGTATGTAGATCACAGGAGGAGGAGAAAATGAACTAGAGACACGGCAGCAAATAGGTCAATATTATATAGGGCAATATGCATATATAGGGCAACAGTAAATGTGTTGCCCTGCTAAAAGTCTATAATATACTCACTCATAAAGACAGTAACACACAGCAAAATAGAAATTATGAGCAGAGTGATAAATCTCTACCTTAAGTAACGCAGCCAAAATATCAGGGCACTCATTAAACTTTCCCACTGGTGAGTCAGTACCCCCCACCTCTGGAGACGCTTCCTTAAATCTCAACCATCAGTGGCCTCAGCACAATGCTATCATTTGAAATGTTTGCATCAATTAAACCCTGGAAAACGCAGAGAGCAGGGCAGAGACACAGAGAGATTAAAGAATGCAGATAGTGAGATGAAAAGAAGTCAAGTCTCTACAGGGGGGGGGTTAAGAAGACGGAGAGACTCGAGCGTAATAGCAACCCAGCCCCAGCTATCATCATTTATAACACCAGAGAACCTGTGGCTGCTCCCAATCGTACCATGGCATGCGGAGAGTTCTCCCAAACCTCCCAGTGCTACAGATACAGAAACCAAGGTTGGAGTTGGTGGAGGAGGAGGAAGAGGAGGAGTACCTGTGAGCAATTGTAACATGGGCTTCAGTTTAGTGGACTGAGGTGCAAGACTGTCAAGATTTATGGGGACAATTCTTAATTCACAATCTGTGAGGGAACAACTATCAAGTGGTTTTATTCAGATTTATTTTGTGCTCACATTTTGTGGCTTATTTCTAGAAGGGTTGTTTATTCAAACTAATTCACACAGAGAAAACCTGGGGGCAGTTAATCAAGCACAGAAAAACTTAACTGCACTGTCGGTAAAGAAAAGGTTGGGGTGCAGTGACAGCAGTGTCAGTAGCGGCCTGATGAAAAGTGGTCAATCTAGTGGTTCTCAAACAGTTTCTATCTTGATGCTTCAGGGACGCTAAAGAAATAAAAAACCATCCCCACCATGCATAAACAAATAGTTTCATATAAAATTCATGGATAAAAAAACACAAAATGTTATTAACGCCCCAAACTGTCAGTATAATAAAAACAAACAATACATTTAATTTCCAGTAAAAGTTGTCATATAGCTATGATTGAAGACTATTGTAATCTGTAAGATTCTCAGAGAAAGCTTTGTGGTTAATGCTCTTTAATGATGAAGCTGAGTTACCTTCAGTATCCATGTCATGCTAAATTTTAATGTTTTATATTTAAAAAAAAAAGCAGTGAAATCTCATTTAAAAAAAATAAAGTGGTTCTTTGACAGAGACGTTCCTTAGAGTTCAAATGTATTTCTTTCTAACGTAACTTCGTTCTCCTTTTTTTTTTCTCTTTTCCTTTGGCAGCTGCATGAAGACACTGGCGCTTGACACAAGTTAAGTGTTGCTATTAACCCATATATATTTGCTTTTCTCATTTCTCTTTTTTTCCTCCAACAAACCCCCGGCACACACACACTGACACATCACCATTTCAGCTTTCCATGATCTAACGAGAGAAAAAAGGCAGAGAAAATGAGGAATGAAAAAAAGAAAAAACAAATATGTTGAGCACCTGGTTTCTTTTTAACATGGTTTCACAGGCTTTCTGTAGTCTCTGATGATTCAACAGTTGCTGCTATAAACATCTGCTGCCTGCTTTTAGCAGATCTCAATTAAGACTCACACAGCCGGCAGCACCATACCTTATTTGTGCCTAAGCTGTTTTTTTTTTCCTTTTCTTTTTTTAACGTGCCAAACGAGGGATGGAGGCCAAAAGGTCTGACAAACCCCACTCAAAGAGGACATTATGAGGTACGAGGGGGAACGACAGAGCTGCGTTGAGGAGAGGTTGGAGGTGTTGGCAAGAGATTTCAGAAAAGAGGTGCTCCTGCCAACACTGGCAGCACATTTAAGAAAATAAGAGCAAGCAAAAAAACAACAACAAATGTTGACAAGCAGCAGCCTAAAGCCCTCCCTCATTTATTTTCCTCTATCCCATTTTTTTGTTTAAAAGAGGCACCCAGTACTCAACAGACGACGAAGAAGGAGTGAGTGCTGATATGATTATGTAAATGTAAACAGGATTTCCTGCCGACTAGAAGCCGTTTTTCTCTCTCTGTCTCTGACCCGTTCTCCTTGCAAATCTTCCATTTAAGACGAATTCCCCCAGGGAGGCCGCTCCGCTGTTACTTAACGGGATAATTATGATATACGAAACCTTTCCAAGATCAGCCCCCCACTCCCCCCCCCCCTCCACACACACACACGCACACACTCGTCCTCCTCATCTTCGCCTTCTCTCCATTTTCTCTTTTTCTCACTCTCATTCATTTCCTCTCAGGCCTTTGCTCTGCCTTCTGTCTCTGTTGGACAGTAACACTGACGTGTCTGAGATGTCCAAAATAACCACGAACTTAGGTTCAAATTATGTGGTTCTCTTGACGGCAAACGGTGACACCAACTCTTTTTTGGGGTAAGAAGCGGTCGACAGGAATTGAATTCTCGCCATTGTGGAAACGCTTGTGAAAGAAGCAAATAGTCCATCGTCTGCCATCCCTCCATGACCCTTAAAGTGGTGTCAAATCGCAAGAAAAACCAGAGGTGGTGTTATGAACTTAATAATACATTTGCAAAAGAAATATTTAAAAGAAACAATTAAAGACGCAGAGAAAATATGGAGAAAGAAAAGAAAAAAAACAGCAGGAAAATGATTTGTCATGAATATTCTGTCTTTCTTCCTGTAGCTACGGTAAATTATTTTAGCTCAGTCATATCAACACCATCTGATTTATTAAAATGCCTGTTTAACTCTTAAGCAAAACAACAAATCTTTTGCATCCATCTCTATCTAAAGTCCCTGTGAAATGTATTCTTACCACCGTAATTCTACCAGAAACAATTCATTAAACTCAATATATTTCCTTATCCCCCACTGTATCCCTCTGTGTTTAACTATCAAAGGCCCCACTGAGATTAAAACTCTTTTACAGGTTGTCGTGGCTAATTCTTAAAAGGTTGATCAGGAAAACATTTTTGGAATTGTCTCTCCCTGTTAGCAGATTGTTTTGTGTTCTGCTAACTCAAAAAATAAAATACTTTAAGACACACTTAAATACCTCTCACAAGCATTGACTTGGCAGTGCAGTCTTAACAAACATATGCCATGCAGCCAAACATTGTTCAAACCCACAGAAGTTTATTTTATATCCTAGAGGAGATTTCAAAGTGTGCAAAAAAAAAAGTGGAAATAGGGTAAAATTATGCTCGAGACCTCTGAAATATATAAACTAAAAGTGACATATTAAACAGCTCTTACTGTTTCTACTTAAGGAGGATAAAAGGGTGTTTTTAATTGACTGACTGTTCAGGCTGGGTAGATTTGAATGTTGACATTTCAAGCCTGTTCCATTCAGCTGTGAAAATCTTCTTTTCTGACAAATCCTTCATCTCACTTGGACCTTAACACTATGACCTCACGATGGAAGAACTGAGCAGCGATCACATTATATTCCACATATTCCTCCACCATCCCACTGTACAGCATGTCTGCATGTGTGCGCAGTGTAACTGGTTACTTTCCATAATATACTGTGCTTACCCTTTGATCTCCACAGCTAAGGAGTCTCTCCGGAACAAAGAAGTACGTACTTCTGATATCAAGGATCACAAATGTGCAAAAAAGAGGGAGCAGAAATCACGCTGCTCCAAACATTTCATAATGCAGACGCACAACTTAATTGCAATTCTCTGTGGTTGTTTGGTTCCTTATTTACTCCTACAACTTTGTTACAGAGCCACACGTCAAACTATTTACGCGCTGGTGTAAGCACTTTCGGCTATGACTCTTTTCGCTTGACAACGGCCATAAACAGAGGAGCGAGAGATCAAAACTGTTCATCAGAGAGCGTGACAGATGACAGATATGGCAAGTGATTTTCCATGATCTTTTGCGCACATGGGGGGGACTTCAAGGAATGGAAAGAAAAAAAAATGAAGGGAGGGGGGTACAGGATGAATATGAAAAAGGAAAAAATGAGGAGGAAATCAAAGAAAGGTTTCTTTCCACATGAGGTAGGGCAGTGCAAGAACAGGCAGGAACTCAGAAACGTATCGTCTTCTGTAACGATAACGACGCTGCGAAGGCGGAGCGTTGTTTTTCATGTTGCGGACCAGACGTTGGTCACAATCATTAGTTTGTGGGTTCTGTTAATTAAGTGCTCATAAATTACACAAATGCCCGGCTTCCTGGAATTCTGCTCTGACCTTGAGTGGGTGTGAACATGACAGATGACATTAAAACTTTGTGAGCATATGGTACCGTGATGTATTTAACCCACACACATGGACATACATCTTGAGATATGACATCTTCATGGTAAAGAAAGGTTGCACCTGACTGATCAACCTCAAGTGCCGAGTTGCCCCCCCCCCCATCTGAAAATATAACAATAATAACAATAGGGGTCTCCACTTTTTTCCCAAAGTTTTTGTTCTAGGTAGAAAAATGGGACACATTCTGGAGGTAATCATATGTTTATGTGTGTGGATTAAATATTATTTAAAAAATCATAATGAGTAGAATACAAATATTGACAGTATCCCTGATACTGTGCTATTAGTGAAGTGAGCAATAAACAATAAAGTCTAATAAATACCGTGTGATACTTATGATAATGGTAATTATATACGACTTCATATGACCATGATGTCTGTTACATTTTACTTGATAGAATAAATATATTATGTTTGTATATTGTTTTATTCTCATGTTTTTGTATTGTCTTGTATTTCGGAGAAAGCATTGCTAGATGTAGAACGTGTACTTTCACTGCAAATAATAATCCTATAACCTAAACTTAATAAACAGGTGAAGAGTCTAGGGTGTGCACTTACACAATGGCAACATTTCGTTTGATTTAGTTTGAGCCTTGCAATTACAAAAAGGTTTATAAAGATAAAATCCTATCAACCCTCCTCTGATTTTGATGCGTAAGGAATTATTAAGAAACACTCTCTCTCTGCAACACTCTCTCTCTCTCTCTCTGCACCTCCGTGCCTGTGCTCCCTTTCCTTCGCTCCAACATTGTTTGGCTGCTGAAATCCATAACATTTCTTTTGTTCCCTTACTTTCTGTAAAGCCTGCTCTCTTATTTTCCCAAGGCCAAGAAACTTCAGACATGAGAACCCCTGATATAAAACCAGGGAAATTTACCTGGGATTAGCAGCCATTGACAAATAACCTTGGTGATAGATGCACAGTAGATTTGGTTCAAAGCTCTCCCGGCAGCCTCAAAAGAGATTAGTTCACTTCTTATCAGGTCAGCCGCGTCGCCTGGGAAATGTGTTTAAAGTCACATTGATTTATTGAAAGATTCCCCAATAAGAAGATATCGCACGACTTAAGGAGTGTGTGTGTGTTTTCTTATGTGTGTCATGTGAATAAGCGCTTCTAATAAATTACACTGCCTGTTCAAGCTTTAAGAAAAAAAAAAACAGCACACAAAGACTTTTTCAACAAACGCACAGTGCGCTTCAGACCAGAAAAGCACTTCTAGATAACTCGTGTTGAACAGTGCTGCTGGAGAGAGACATTCCCATTCTCTCTCCACCTGTCTTGCCCACTCTCTCAGTCTCTGTCTCCATTCACCCCATGCTGCTAGTGCTGCTGAAAACAGTGATTGTACAGTGGTGAGACACAGAGTGACACTGACAGCGAGGTATAATAAGGCCTCTTTGTTCCCCAGAGAGAGAGAGAGGTAGAGAGACATGCAGATAGGGAGCAGCTTTCATTTACACCATTACCTTCTTAAGCGTCATTATCAGGCCAAGGAGAGGAGGACTGTGGGAAAGCGGGTGGGGCCACCAATGGGGGAAATGACTGATATGACATGTTGCCAGGTCCATCTGAGGGATGACATTCTCAATTCTTCTCTCTCTCTTCACACACATGCGGTTTACACAGCTATCCTTGTTAGGACAGTGCATTGACTCCCATTCATTGTAGCTAATGTAACTTAAACCCTAACGTGAACTAGGACCTCAGAAATTTGATTCTTTCCCCATTAGAACCAGGTTTGGTCCCCAAGAGGTCTACTGGTCCCAACAAGGTTGGTGTTTACACAGAACAAAGAGGTAAAAAAAAACTATACACACCCACACGCACTGTGTTTTACATTTGTCAGGTTCACTCATTTTTCATCTTGTCTTATGTTTGGTTTGTCATATTTTTTCATGGACAGAAAAACAGAAAAATAACCCTAACCCTTGTCACTTTTGCAGTGAACAAAAGTATGTGGATATGCAGACATTACACTGGTATTTAAATATTGTGCATTTATTCTCAAGCTGAGCTTTAATAAACTGCTCTTGCAGTTTTCACTTCTCTTGTTTTGGGAATCTCAAGATTTTGGAACGTGGCTCCAGGAATTTGCTCCCCTTCAGTCACAGGAACATCAGACGATGGTCAAAAATGCTGGACAATAAAAGGAGACAGTATATTTCAACGCCTGTCAGATGGTTGGACAGCATCTGAAACAGTCAAAACAAAATCCGTAACTTTCTGACAAATACACCTGCTGCACACAGCGATAGGCCATTTGTGTGGATGTGGAAGGGAGCTACAGCTGGGAACGTCCATGACTGACCCAAATAAAGTTAGACCTTTGGTTGACCAGCTGAACGTTGGACCTTTACAATTGATTACGACTCTTTGAAAATATTTGAATGCACAGTTTCTATTACATCATCAAGGAATGCAACTCATTTGTGTTTGGCCTTCCAATTTTCTCAGGTTTATGCAGGAAAGCGGCCACAGCAAATTAGCAACTTCTGTTAAACTATGCCAAGCTGTGACAGTGGTGTGGCTGGAGCGATGCTTTGATGTACAGTAGGTATCTCATAACTAAGCTATGGCCCAGACACTAGCATTTTGACTATACATTCTTTCTTTTTTTCTTGTTGTATGTAGAACCAAGTGCAACACTATGAATGCCCTCATATTCTTATATTTGAGTTATTATTGTGTGTCGTCTCCCACTACACCTTTAGTTATGCCTCCTCAGAAAAAGTAATTCTAACAATAACAAAGACTTCTAACCTGTGAGGTGGTCAAACATGATGTGCAAATCTCATCCCACAGGTGTTGGGTGGTCTTAATGTCAGAGCTCTTTGCAGTTCAAACACACTGAAATTAAAGAACCATTTCAGTATTGAAGACAAACACAGAATGTCACAAATTTAGGTGCAATAAGATACCATTGCATGCTGGAGCATTAAGACCTCCTTGGATATAAGTAATGATTGGTCAGTGGATCCCCCTGTAATATAGATTCCTTCCCATCCTCATCTTCCTCTCCCCTGTCTGTTTCTTTCCATGTCAGTCCTGTATGCCATTTCAATGTAAACGTTTGGATAATTTTATTTTATTATCTCTCTCCCATGTCCTTCCCCCTGCCTGCCTTCATCCACATACCTCCATCCTTCCTTTCTCTGTCTGTGTCAGTTTCCATGCTTCCTCCATGCCTTCGTCTATCTCTCCCGCTGTTTGCTTTTAACTCTTGAGGTCATCCGGGACCCCTGGGCAGCTATCCCAGAATGCTGAGACGGCTAACATCCTGTGGAGTTGCCTTCTGGACAGAGTGGACAACTGAGCCAGGACTTGATCGGCGCTCGGGACTCAACCGTGTATTAAGCCACTTCTACAGCCAGACAAAAGAGTCAACCTCCAAAAGAGTCATCCTCAAAGGTTCTTTGGTGAGAGTGGAGGTTCTATAGCATAACGCAAGAAGTACAGCAAATCTACATATAGCATTATCAACATCAATGAATCATAACCACCTTCATTTGTAGACATAAACCTAATTTCCACAAATAATCAGATTGGCAGCTTCCACGGCTATCTTTAATGTGTTTTACATTGTGAGCCATATTGGTCTAGGCACAAAAAGAGACTGTTTTTCTAACACAAAATAACTTTAAAAGGGATGTTCTCCCAGCGCAAACTGAGGTAGAGCTTTCAAAGTTTCTGGCAAGCAGATAGAGTGAGAAGCCAAAAAAAAAAATGCATAAAAATAAGACAAAGAAGAGAGGAGGGGAAGGATCCTAGTTGTGTTAGGAAGCGACAGGGTAAAAAGACTGGTAGAGTGGAAACAAAAATAAGTTGTTTTTACAAAAGTTTGTATGTCAAGTTCAATATAGAAACCCTCCTCCCTCCTCTCAGTTATGAGGATGTCTTGAAGACAAAGTTGAAGACTATGCAGTAATGCATGTATCTGATAACCACAACACTCTTGAGTTTCAAAGAAGTTAACACAAGGGCCCGTGTCTCTGTGTCGCTGCTCGAGTGGAAAGCTATAATTAGCGATGGAGTCATTGCCTGAGTAATTCAGCCACGCACAAAAACATGCTACAACGCGGTGCCTTCATGTAGAGTGGACGGGTAATAATAAGATGACAAGGAATCAGTAGTCAGATGTCAATGTTTGAATGTCCCGCGCACACACACAAACACACGTCTCGTCCTTCACTGCAAAGTGGCAACAACAATGATGTCTTGTCCAAATGAACAGCCATGAGTGTATGTGCCTCTATGTTGGTGTGTTTGAGAGACAGGGGGGGTGCATTTATTCTTCTCGTGTCTACACTGTGCAGATAAACAGGCAGGCAAGAGATCAATACTTAACACACAGAAAGTCAAAAACAATATTGCAGCATCAAGGCCTGTGTCTATAAATGTCTGTGTTTATTCGATAGGGAGGAGGAAGAGAGACCCGGGAGAGATTGGGTCTGCTTGACCAAAGATGGATGAAGAAATCAATCTGTGCGTCTCTGCTTTCGAACAAATAAGACATGTATCGAGGCAAGTAGGTCTCTCTCAACACAAAAGCATGAACACATGTATATCTTACATGCACTTGCTAGGACAGCCAAGCAGTTTAACAACTTAGTTCCACATTGTGGAATAAGACTCTTTTAGCAGTTTTGTTTAAATCTAATTAAAAAAACACAACATTTGACAGAAAGTAATAAAATCTAAATTAAATAAATAAGTAAAATAGTAAATCACTGGACCAATATTGAATGGGTCAGTTTAAGTACGGGTGTCAATGTATATTTGCACTGACAAATAACAAGAAAATTTTGATCGTAACTACATGTGTCCTTCTGGGAGCACTTGCTGATTTGTATTTCAGCTTTTAAAAGGGAATGGACTTTGATAAGCTCTATGAAAAGTAGCCAGAGTCAGAGTTCCTTGTCTAAGCTTCAGTCGTCCAATGAGAAGCTGTTTTACTTTCTGAACTATGTCGACTACATAGACAGAATAGATGTTAACATCAAGGCTCCACACCAGGGGGACAACCAGGTAGGGCTGTCCCTTTGTTTATTCCTTTGCCTCCAACTGTTTTAAGACACTTTAGAACACTTCCATGCGCTGCTTCTCAGATTCTTTAGATTCTTTATCATCTGATCAGGACAATTTAACTTGGTACATCTTCCGTTTTCCTAGAAAAATGTGACATTACTGGCTTACTCTGTTAAAAGGTCATAAGGGCATGCGTTAGGTCAAGGTGATAGTGAGCGCCCTCCACTGGATCACAAGGCAAACTACTTCTGATGTTCTGACGTGCGTCGGGACTGTAAACTTTGTAATTGAGCAGGTCATAGTTTAATATGACCATTGATGCTCGAATTTCAAATACAAGTGACAGCCCTACTTCCAAAGTTAAAATATTATATATTTTTACCAAATGTGACCACAGTCACACTGAGATATTTAGAGTTAGAGATAGAAATCCTTTTTATTTTTTACCAATGTGATACAATAGTGTCACCATTAAAAATCTTTTACAAAATAATATTGTCCACAGCTAAACCTCATGCCAACCAACTGACTTTCATATATCATAACATTTTAATGTGTCATGCTTTGTGGACGCTCTCCTCTGACATATGAAACGTATCTGTCCATGTGGCTGGACGGCTGGTTATCACAGAGGGACAGCAATGAAGTCTGAACGTGGATGATGAACCAGAGGAATAGAAACACAGAGAGAGACGGCTGCGTAAGTCTTAGAACGTGTGTGTGAGAGATTGTGTGTCAAAGTGCTGTGGCCGCCGTCAGTCGAGAGCCGCATCAAACAAACCGAGACACAATGATATCGACAGAATGTCAAGAACAACAGCAGCTAGCGGTTGAGTGTGTGTCCATGTGTGTTTGCCTGCACGGCTCAGTTTGTGTGCAGCATCTTTACACCGGTGCGTCTTTGTGTGTTTATGTGTGTGTGTGTGTGTGCGCGTGCCTCGTCAAAAACAAAGGAATCCAAATACACAGTTGCGCATAAGCATAAATATCACTGGCTGTCAGTCAACTTCAAACAATGCAGCTGTAATCTCTGATAACATAAATACAAGCAGCTGCGGGAAGCCGGAAAAACTGAGAGAGCGCTGAGTGAACCTCGTCCTGTTCTGACCATTAAAGGCAACCTCACCACGTCCGCACTGAGACTGAAATGTGAGTGTGAAGTTGGAAGGCTGGTGGAGTTCCAGCCCGGCCTGCAAATCGTGCGGTCTGAGCTGATGAGAGTCGGTGGTCTGCGCGGCAGCCGGACATATAAACACCACAAGGACTCCAAATCCCAGAGGTCTGTGCCTATGCTCGGAATCTAACAGGGTTCTGCATGTCATCAATAATCCCAGTTGTCAGACCTCCCTGTCGACAAGGAGCAGATCTACATGTACACTCCCCCCCCCACACACACACTTTGATCTCTCCCCAGTGGATATATTCTATTTCCTATTTCCGTCATCACCTGGTTCTGATTTAGAGGTCAGGAGAGGGAGTGCTGGATCAAGCCAGGCTAAATAGCTGTCACTCAAATAACCAACATGGCTAACTAGCTGCCTTGCTGCTGAAATGAGTTTCAAACACCCCCTTCTTTTCTTCTCCAGCTCATTTCCCACCTATACTGAGAGTGTTCTTTCCTCAACAAAAAAAAAAAATGTGACTGTTCAACAAATGTTAAGCTCTGCTCATAATTCAGAGGCGGCATACTTGTGGCCACAAATGCCCTCTTTCTCAATAAATGGCTTTGCAGAAAGAATCTTTCGGTGTGAAACTAATCACGCTGCCCGGGAACATTTCTCAATGCTTTTCCAAAGAAGGGAGACAAATAAGCGCTTCGATGTATTAGTGAGGCAGGGACAGTAGCGGAGTTTCACCTCTAGATGGTGCTGATCTTCTAGATGTGCGACTCTGCCACGCGGTGTGTGCAAACAACCTGTGTGTGTTGTCGTGTTGCATTTTGAGCTCTGAGCCATGTGTGCACAAGAATACAGACATACATGTGTGAGAGTCATTTTGTGTCTCTGTTGTGTATGTGGGTGTATTATTTTTTTTTCCACAGGACAATAAAAACATTAATTTGCCCTGAAATCATTTCTGACGTAAATGTAGAGCAGTGCCCATTGGAACCCAGTAATGAAGCATGCGGCATCTCGCCGGCTCCTAATTTGACTAGTTAAATGACTCCATTACGTGTCTAACAGACAGAGGCAAATTTTTTCTGGTCAGTTGAGGCTCACTTACCCGCATCCTGATGTTGGGGAAATGTCTGTCTCTGGCTGACTGACTGACTGACTGACTGGATCTGCCTCATTCTCCCTGCCTCCGACTGTTTTTTTTCTTCTTTAAATTATTTAAAAAAATGAAATGATGTTTTGAATGTGAGGAGGCCAGGGAAAAGAAAGGGAAAATGCCCTTCTGATTTGTGCATGCGCTCCTGTGCCTCTTTGTGTGAGTTTTATTATAAGCCCCGAGATAATTTAATCAAACAAAGAATTCATCAAAGTATGTTAAAGAGTGTGAGAAAAAAAAATATAAGATGTTTTTCACATTCGCCATCAAAATCTATTTTTTGATACCAATTTGTGTAATCATATGCTTGTCAACAGTGTTATTTGGCTTCTGACAGAGTGAGTGAGAGCTAGAGAGAAAGAGAGAGAGGAGAGAAGATTAAAATATATTGAATTATTAAAAGGACTACCTGCTGTCCATCACTGTCACTTAACACATGTAGAATGTAAAGTGCCTTCCCAGCAGCCACTGGGTGGACATCTGTTACCACACACACACCCACACGAATATACACACACACACAGATGCATGGAGTGACACCCCAAATTTCTATGTTCAAAGAAGAAAATAATTTATTTGTTCTGTTGTTGCTGTAAACGATGACAATGGCACACACATTCCCATTGACATGCACACACAGTGCAGATCACCTGCCATCGTTACCCAACTCCCCTGAGACTGAAATAGTTGGACTAGTCTCTACTTGTCAAAATGAAAAGACCCTTTATTTTTCATCCCTACAGCTGAGTGAGGTGAGTAAAACCTCCACTACCTCACCCCCTTTAACTTCACCCAAACCCCCGCAGCTCTGATGACTAGAGCCCTGATATGACAACCAGTACACGACCGACCGTTCCAACAACAGCCCTCGTAAAAAACTCTTTTCATCACAATGGATTTTAATTTTGATGCATAATTAACTCATTCAACACATTCACAATAAAAGAAGCGTTACTGTTGCTACAATATTCTTACTGTATATATAGATATGCATTTTTTATATTGAACATAAGGGGGGAAATTCAATGCCAAAATGTGCTTCTAGTAAAACATGATAAATTCATAGAGTTGGAAGTGGAGCCGATGGTGAGCATGAACAATGGAATCAATCTAGAGAAGAAATAGAACGGAATACAGGGAGCAGACATTCACTTTAGTCATTTTAAAACCACTGTGTATCCAATAATATGAAACATTTTCCTCAGGGTGTGTTTGTGAGTGTGAATGTGTGACGTGTGTGTGTGTGTGTGTGTGTGTGTGTGCGAGTTTGTGATGTGAATGCATGTATGTCTGTTAATCTTAATTACACCTGTGTGGATCATCCCTTATGTTCTTGATCTTACAATAAGAGACGACACACGCACACACACACACACACACACATGCACACACACACACACACACACACACACACACACACACTTTATATTGCCAGATTAGCACTGTCCATTCTGGTCCAATCTTCCATCACACTATGTACCGTACTAAGACATAAGACGTACACTGATTAGCTCTGGAAACATTCAACCTTATGAACCTTGGATTTGCAACTTGGCACGTGCACACATGTCTGATGGTGTGTGCATGTGTGTGCATGTGTGTGTCTGTGTGTGTGTGTTCCACGAAGCTTGACACGACGTCCTGCTGATTCTTCTGTTGGATGCGATGGGGTGATGAGTGACATGCCTGCATCGCTGATAGCAGTCTGTCTGAACAGATCCACGCCAAAGAGGCTGGTGTGTGTTGTGAGCTACGAAATTGTGGCTCGCTCCGTGTGTGCGTAGGTCAATTGTACGAAAAAAAGAAGGACGAAAGCTTTGAAGTTGGTGATCTACACTAACTTAGACTCTCCTTCCAATCACATATTCGTCTTCTCCCCATTTGATTTTTTCTCTCTCGTTCGCTCTGCCCGCCCCCCACCCCCAGGCACACTGTGTGTCAATAATGCTACCAGCTGCTCCACTGCTGCTGCTCCTGTGTGTGTGTGTGTGTGTGTGTGTGTGTGTGTGTGTGTGTGTGTGTGTGTGTGTGTGTGCACGCGTGAGACTGAGACACACAGACAGAGAGATAGAGAGAGAGAGAAGGAGAGACAGACAGAGAGAGAAAGAGAGAGAGAGAGAGAGGCCTAAATCTGGTGGACATAAAGGACTTAATGTGATAGGTAATTATGTAGTCTGATCTCACATACAGGATTTAAGAGCTAACTATACCAGCCGTCTCCTGGAGACACACATGATGATGTCTATAAATAACTGTCATATGACAGTAAGATAGACAGATAGATGGCTAAATAGATTGATAGATACAAGGATATATGTACAGGCCTATTAGTCTATTGTCAGCACTTATATGTTATTATGTAGAGGAAAATAAAAAGTTGGCTAAACCAAGATCCTACTTACAAGTATGTCAGTCGTCAGGTAGGTATAAATAAATAGGACATCCCATGCTAACATATAATACTGAAGCTGTGTAAGGCTTTTTTCAAAATAAAATCAATCAGTAAATTCCATTTCTTTCTATTTATCATCTATAATATCATGGAATGTAAAATTATATGAAAATGCCAATGAAGAGATGAAAGAGAAATTAAAAGAAACATTTCCCACAAAGGAGCTGCCATCAGCAATGTCTGGGTATGTATGGTTCATAAATGACTAATCAGTCGCTGTGATTACTTTTTCTGTCAAAATTTAAAATCATATAGTCACAATTTTTTTTTTACATCTAATCAATGCAAATGTGTGATGTGGAGTGAAAAAAAAAATATAATAATCACACAGAGTTTTTTTAGGGATCCTATCTGATTGTATGCTATAATTTTATGTATTTTAATATTGAACAAAAGGTGAAATTTTGTTATTTTTCATATATAAATTTACTACACACTCGTTTAGACAAGGACTGAAGAAAGACAGTGAGGAGAAGCAGTGACAAATGAAGGAAATTAAGAAAATCTGGAAGAAAAATACTAAAGATTATGATGATGAACAACATTCGCAAATTGTAGTCTATGTCCCATATGGACCCTACTCAGATATAAATAACAAATAATAACTATAAATATAAATAATAAAGTATACCAATATATTATATGAAAGCAGTCACTGGGGCAGGGGTTAATATTAAGAAAAAGATGTTGGCATCGTGAAGTGAAGGGGAGGTGAATGGTGTTCTTATTTCTTCTCTTATTTAAATTGTTTGATTTCTTTGCGCTTCCTGATACCCATTTTCATTTCCCCGGCCACCCCCCACTTGCCCCCCTCCAGTCTTCTCACTTCCTTTTCCTCCCTCCTCCTTCCTCCTTGTTCTGCAGTGCCGGGGCACCCCTGTCATTTGTGTGACTGTTGATCCTTGCAAAGAGGACAGATCAAATATTTCTCCTCCAGTGTATGAGGCTTTCTACTGGGGCCCCGCAGATATGATGATTAGGGCTGACGGACGAACGGGGGCCCCGGGTTTTGAAGTCTGTAACAGACAGCGGTGGCTTTGATAGCCCCCGCTCGTCTTGCACTAGATCACCAAAGACACCAGGCGCAAAGAGAGAAGAGGAAGAGGAGGAGGAGGGGGTTACAGAGCGGAGGGTGCAAAAGAAAGCGAGACGGAGCGGGGAACAAAAGCATCTGTAGAGTGGTCAGGGCTGGCGGCAGCAGCGGCAGCAGCCGTCAGAGGCTTTTTGAAGTTTACACATGGCCCTCCCCAACATTTCCTTTCCTCTTTTCTCTCGTTCAACTCCTTCCTTCCCCTGAAAGTCTTCTGCTTCCCTTGTCCTTGAATGCCTTGCCCTGGCTTTTTTCTGTCCTTCTCTCTTTCCCACCCTTTGGTGACACCCCAGGTCAAAACCTTAGATACCCTAGATGGGGCGAAACAAGCTAATGGCAGCTCAGTTGGACTACCATGCTCCGGTTCCCTGGAGAGTCCCAAAACCCATGTCGCTGCAAACATTACCCATCATTAGTTTGTTCAAGGTGTTTCCCTTTGAGTAGAAAGAGCAAGGCAAGTTCATGTCGTGCATTTGTAGCCCTCCTGTAACACTACAAATCAGCCTGAGTGATCAATCAACACAAATGCAAAGCAAGTCCTCCAACCTAAACGACCATATACGTCATTTGTCCTCAGCCTCTTATAGAACAAATAGGGGTGTTTCCACTGTCTGCACCTCTACAGCACCACATGATAAACACGCCACATATAAACTAAGATAAATCACTTTTCAAAAATAAATAACAGATATTTTATGATGTTTCAAATCTATGGCAAGGTTTGGTTAACTTTAGTTAATTGGAAAACATCTCTCTTCGGTGTTAAGCTCATGAACATTTGCTTTAGTTAATAAAATAAAACAAAATAACATCTTCCATGTTAAAGACCAATGTCCTGCTGACCCGCCCCGATCGTCTCATTGCAGACTGCAATATAACAATGTTAAATAACTTTGCTCCAGTCATATAGCCCAAGAGAGGGCTGTGTTACTTGAATATAAACATGACATCATGGGGCACTTGAGACTGACAGTGTCTCACACATCCACCAGATTTTTGCTCAGCGGTGATTAAACTATGGATCGTAATAATCAGCTTGCACAAACGACTGAAGGGATGTTTTTTAAGGTCAGTCTCCCTAAATACATGTCAGAGGAAGAAGGGAGATTTTAAACATCTTCAATCCCAAGAACAGCAGTGGGTTAGCCACAAGAGTTTATTTTTAATTCTAGCTGAGATCCCGAAGTTTCAGAAGATATCAAATAGGTATATTTATAAGAAGTATTTTGTGGTAAAATTTGATGGACTTGTTCTCAAATAAAAACACGGATTATTAGGCTTAATTATTTCACTTTGTGCAAGCATGATATAGCTTTACATATAGAGTGGAACCCACTGTATTGTCAATAGAGAAACTATGATGAACTATATACGATACTGTCAGGTTGAATGGAACCAGATGGTTCACAATCCTCATTATGAATGGCTGGGGTGGATGATGGGTCAACAAAACATTTGATCCAGGAAAATGTGTCTCATTTCCATTTCCTATCAACAGTCAACCTTTTCTTTTTCAGTCATGGCTGTTCCTCATGTTCTAGACTACTTTGGAACCTGGTGATGAGGGTTACTTAACCGTCTACTTCCTTTAACCCAAAATGCAACCTTCTTAATGTTTCCTGGGCATTCTGACCAAAACCAAAAGCTTTCTAAAACATTAACTCTGCTTTTTGTGCTTAAACCAAACAAAAATATAGCGATGGTAGAGCAGGTGACACTTATATGAATCCTTTTACTTAAAGTTAATTTGAAACAGCCTCATGTAACATGTCAGTATGGGTCATTCAGCTTGGAGGACTTACTGGTTAAAACATTGAGGTGAGGGCAAGTGTCGCAGAGTCATAAGGTCACCAATCTGACTCAGTAACCTCACACATCCATTAATTAGCTCTCCCTGCATAACCTTGAGGGGCTCAAGCTGATCTCAACTAAACTTTGGGCGAAAAGTCCTGGTTCCCTGTTTGTTTTCCTCTCTCACAGGGACGCTACCTGTCACCGTCGTCCACCACACACACAGCTCACCCGTCAGTTATGACAGGGCTTGATGGACTGAAACAGACAACCAATGCAGTCTGACTTTAAAGCAACTTCAGGGAATAGAAGAGGAGAAAACCTTTTGAAACAGGACACAGTGGACTGCACCAGCGTTAACTACGGCTTCATTCAATTCCACACAAAAATTAAGCAAACTTTTATCCCATTTGTTCTCCACTCTGTACATTACAGTGTGTGCGGTGATACACGTTGACACCCAACAGATGGCTTTTGTCAGGCCTGGAGAGCAAGAGTTAACCCAATCCCCTGCTCACCCTCCCTCGATCCCTCTCTTCTTTTTAAATGTCTCCCATATAAACAGATTTTGTTGCTGCTTAAAGTGGGCTCAAAATTAAAGCGTATCGTTTTACACACATATTGCATGCATATTACGGAGCCCCAGCTGGTGGCGTGCTGCTCTTAAGAGCCATATGATTAAGTTAGAGGTTGGGGTATCCGATAAGATTTGAGCTCTCTGCCTCTCTCGCTATCTCGCTGCCTATTTCACTGCAAACTTATTAAATGGAGGAAACGACGTTATTTTTTTTCTGAGTGTATGTGTAATTATTGTCACACACCTGTGACTCCCTGCCATCCACGACAGGGTGGAAGAGAAGGGAAGGGAAGGAGGGATGATGAGTAGGGGGAGGTGGAACGAGGAGAAACGTCGTTGGAAACAGCGGGAGTCCTCGTTTCAGAAAAAAGGGAAGAGGATAAAGAGGAGAGGAAAAACAAGAGAGCTTGTTAATCAGGCACTTTCTGTCACTGGCTGAACACTGATATCCTAATGATTCACACCGAGATAGTGACATCATAAGGGGAAGTGATGGAGAGATGTAGAGAGAGAGGAAACAAGAGGGGGAAAGTGGTTGCAAATGAAGGAGGAGGAGATGACAGCCCCAGAATGGACAACTGGGTTTGCCCAGACAAGCTGACAGAAAGCGCAAAATATTAATAATAAAAGAAGACATACACTGACTGGAAATGTCCCTCTGAATCTGTCATTACATTCCTCACAAATAGGCGCTTGTTTAATTTGAACAGATTGTTTCTCAAGGAGCGCTGTTGTGAAAGTTTTCCAGCCAAGTTTCATTCTGTCATATTTTTTTCCATCTCTCTTTCTCTTTCGCCGTTTCCCTCGGCAGACCACCCCGTTGACGGCTACAGCATGTGATATGATCCTCAGAAGACAAAGGAAATTACCTATTAAGTGGGGGAGATGATCTTCCTTTAGGCGCACTCCAAAAAAGTGACTCACGATGTTGTAATTGTTTACCTTTGACTCGGCCCATAAGTCTCTCCTCCCATCTCTCCCTGTCCGGTTGTAACATAATATTTTGCGGTGCTGCTTTCAGAAGCCCAGCTCTCACTCTCCTCTTTTTTAGTATTTTCTTTTCTCTCTCTATCCGTTCTAACAGGACAGATGTCACCGCCCCAAACAGTCTGAGTCATGAACGCCTCCACAACCCTGAGTAACCCAAGGACATCAGGGAAGAGAGGACTGTAATTTTACATTTCAGACATTTGGCTGATGCTCTTAGTCATGGCAACTTGAGGGTTCAGTGTCTTGCTCAAGGACAAGCGGACAGGACCGGTAATGTAATGAAATAAATCAAAAGGAGAGCTCTGTATGTATGTTGCCTCTGGTTATTATTCATCACAAGGAAAACACAATTGTAAAAGGAAAAAATTACAATTTCAGATAAAAGTTTTCAAAAAAAACATCACGGTGACACACTATTGATTGTGTTGAGGATTTATCTCAGTCCACACAGGTGATAAAGTGTCTTCTGTGAACTGTGTTCCTGTGCAGTCATTCATCTGTGGTGTTCACTTTAAGTTGCTTGACAACACAGGTTGTATAACAGTTCCAGCAGATATTCAGGAACTTCTTTTATGAGTTCAACAGGATTCAAAAGGTTATTTGTCTGTAGCGATGCCGTTCCCCCCAGATTAAGAGAAAGAAAAAAAGTGCTGGAAATAGCATCACAGAGCGAGTGGGCTGCATGTGCTTTTTTGGGTGTAATGTTTTAATAGAAAGCAGATGGCTACAGATGCAGAGGCTGAACGCCGGTGATGACACGTCTTTAATATTTTAGAGTGGTCTTTGCTGTAAATGTTGCAGCAGCTGTTTCCCAGTGCTGTAAATCTACAGTGTTTTTTAATTCTCTTTTTTTTTTTCTTTTGTGTATTTGTGTGCATGTGTGACTGACATCTATTGGATTTACCGTAAATTACAGAAATGAATATGGAAAAGTGATGAAAAGGCAGCAAAAAGGGAGGGGTGGGTGGGGGGGGGGGGGGGTTGTGCATATATAGCTTTGTGTGTGTGTGAAAGTGTGTATGCACCCCGGCTGCTTGCTGCTGAATCAATTCCTCCTCATTCTGAACCCCGCTGATTATTCTCTTATTTTAGTTTGCTAGAGGCGGCTCACACACTGTTGCCCTGCGAGTATAGGAACTGATATTCAAATGTAAAGTGATACTAAAATAATGAGATGGAGGGAGCGGAAGAGCAAGAAAAAGACTGACGGAGGAAGAAGGGAGGCAGGGAAGATAAATTTATATTTGTATTGTGTTTGCGTTTGCGTTGCGGCCGTTGGTTCAGTTTTAATGTCAGCGGCGAGGAGAGGAGGTTTTCGCCGATGCGTCTGAGTCGAGGTGATTGTCATCAATTCGCGTCTTGGCATTTAAACCACCCTCTTCAAATATGAGTATTTGAAATGCAAATACAGCTGAATATGCCCAGAGAAATTAAAAGACACACACAGGAGTGAAGATATAACTTTTTACTGGTTTTTATCATCGGAGTTTGCATTGTCAAAGACTCCCTTCTTTTTTTCTCTTTCCAGACAGAAAGAACGCAGGCAGATATTGGGGCTCACAGCAAAAATGGCATACTAAGTGATTATATATTTATTTGTCGTTATGTTGTTACGTTAGAAAGAGAAAAGACAGAGAGGTGCTCTTTTTATCTTGCCCTTGGCTTCACTGTTTGTGCCTCACCGGGTGTGTTCGATTAGGTGCTTCTCTTTTTTCCAATTTCTTTTTTTTTTTTCACAAGACACAGCGAGAAAATATGATGCACATTTTTCCCCCTCTCTCCATCTCTCTGACACTACAGTTATTTAAACATCAATAGCCATGCGTCTTCTTTAGCACACATTCTTTCTCATATTGATATTTGTATATGATCATTACTTTTGGCCCTGCATGCTTTGTTATACTGCGTCAGCTTCAATAGGTGTAAGATCCAATACTGCAACCACTGCATTCAAGCCACCCCCCCCCCCCCAAAAAAAACCAATAGAATAGTTAGGCTCATTTTATTGTGTAACTGAATCTACCATAGGAGCTAAGTTCAACACACAGAAGTCGGTGAAATCATTAAAAAAAAGGCCTGTAATTGCATTCAATTTTGATACCGTCCTGCTTTTTCTTTCTAAACTTTTCATACTTGATGGGAATGAGGAGACAACCCTCTCCTAAAAAAAGCACTGCTCTGTGTTCAAGTCAACAGCCTGGAAGAAAGACGTGTTCTTCTAGAACTTTAGGTAAGCTGACGGCGCTCTTTCACAAAGAGATTCCTGCTCTTTGTGAGAGCCTGCTTCCTCCCTCCTAAAGTTACAGAATATTTGATTTTTCAAGCTTTATTTATTTAATTTGTCACATGATGAGAAGTAAGAGGAGCATGAGTGTGTGTGTGTGTGTGTTCGGTGATGGATTGATGTTGTGGATCACAGGATGGACTCATTTGTGAGTCTTCAGCCAATACTGACTGCTCCCTGTGGTCCTCAATGAGGAATGTGGAGATGTGTATGCACATATTTGTGCATTAAAACATATTACACAAAATTATTATTTTTCAATTATAAACAAAATTATACCACTTCAAACAAATGAGCCTTTCCATTTTTTACATCACTATATAAGGGGGCCGAGGAAAGTTTATCAGAGAGAGAATGAGGGACGAGAAATGAATCAGGGTGTGAGGAAGAGGAGGGGGGGATACGACAACGGGAGGTGGGGGGTGACTACCTGCCGAGAGCCGGCATCCAAATGAGAACATAATAACAACATCAGAGAGTGAGGAGAGGGATTGTCTGCGAGATGACAACGGTATTAGACAGAAGTCAGATAATTAAGAAATGCACTTAGTGTTTTGTCAAAAGTGGCCGTCAGTGCTGGTGATGGCATTTAGTTCTGTGTGTGTGGGGGGGCTGCTGGGACCCTGCGCTCCATTCTGTAGATAATGAGCCCGGAGAAGAAAATGAAAGGATGAAGGGAGGAAGGAGAAAAAAGTCAACAGAGAGAAAATGAATTAATCAAATAATTCAAAAGTTGTGTTCTGTCCACACTAAGACGCCAAGTTCTTTTGGGCATTTCTGATGTAGCTGTCCAGTCAGGGAAAATGAGACACATCTTGGATAGGAGGCAAACAAGAGGGGTGGCAGAGGATGGGAGGGAGGAATGGATGGATAGATTGGAGTTAGGGGGAGAGAGGGTGGGCCACAGGAATAAACCCAGCTCCCATCTGATGAGCAGCTTGTCCATAATACTGAATCCCAATCTCTTGCCAAGTCTGCTTCCTGATACAGAAACACGATAAGTGCAGACTTTTTCTTCTTCTTCTTTTTTTTTGAAAAGACTCATTCACCCTTCCTCCAAACACCTCTCTTGCTTTTGGCCTGAAAGCACATCTAGCCGTTACTGTGGCGAATCAGGTGGCTGTCTTTGTTGCTTTGCCCCCCCACGACGTGAAAATCAAATTAAAGAAGTAGTGTGAGAGAGTGAGAAAAAAAGAAAATAAAAATTTGATGTGTGTATTCATCTCTTTTGTGGCCCACAACTACAGGACAGATGATGTGGCCATCTTGAGATCGTTTGTCATCTGTCGGACAGCGGTGACCTTGCACCGAATGCCGACCATTGCTCTGATATCATCTTTTAGAGAAAAGGAAAGAGATGCAAAGAGATAGAGGGCGACAGGGAGAGAGAGGGCTGTTGTTTTTGGTAATAAAGACAACATTTATGCCTTCCATTTGCGCTGCCAGTTAAAAGAGGCACAAACATGGAAATCCATTATGGAACGCTTCTTAAAAGTGTGACCAATCCTTGTTCAGTCAATTAGAGTCTGGAGACTGAGAATATGATGGTTGTCTGTTTAGCCCCCGACGCATACAGATCAGCCTGGATTTGATGATGGAAAGAGAGATTTTTTTCACACAGATAGACTGAGGGAGAAAAGGAAAACAGAGAGAAATGGATGGAGGGGCAGCGCAGCCAAGCTCTGCTTATCTCTTTTCTTCTCCTCTGCTTTCCTGCTATTTTTTTCCCTCCCCTCCCATATACAAAAGCATTAATGTGCGCAGCTATGTGCTTTCCCATTGTTCTGTGTTTAAAAGCTTAAAAAGGGGACGTTGTGTGTTTGTGTAACTGGCAGAGTTGGCAGTGCGCGGCCGTGTCCAAAAGCCCGTACTTAAAGTTGCTCAGCGCAAAAATAGGCCGCATAAAAGAGAGTGAAAGAAAAGCAGTTAATAAGAGTGGTTACCCCAGAATGAGCGGGGATGAGGTTTCACATTAAAAAGATTTATCTTAAAGTATGGTGCTAATCCCTCCAGTTTTAATCCCACACACACACACACACACACACACCCTCCCCTCACAGCACCCTTTTCATTCCTACCGAGACATAATAAAAAACTATAAACCATAAAGTTCTTACAATTTCTGGAAACTGGCAAATGCAGGGCGCCCTGATTTTACAAGGATTCCTGGCCAGTGAATCACAGAGCTCGGAGGACTCATCCCTCTCACAGCAGATTATTAAACGAAAGAGGAAGTCATGGGGTACAGCGGAGGGCAACAAGGACAAAGGGAAAAGGAAAGCGGGTAGAAGAGGAGTGCATGTTTTCTGTGACCTATTTGATGGTTATCATGATGGCAGAGGTTGTGGTGATAGGTGGCGGAGGGGTGTTTTCATGCTCTCTGTCACACTCGGCTGTGTCATACAAGCTGGATGGATGCCTCTTGTCCACTGCAAGCTGCTTGAACGAGGAAGCATATGGGTGTATGAGAACCTCAGCCCACTTCATGAATATTTGATCCATATTTCCTGTGTGTGTGTGTGTGTGTGTGTGTGTGTGTGTGTGTGAGAGCGAGAGAGAGAGAGAGAGAGAGTTAGAGAGAGAGAGAGAGTGAGAGAGAGAGAGAGAGACAGAGAGAGAGACAGAAAGGGAGGAAGGGTATTTTTTCTCTCTCTAACTCTCTTTCACTTGTCATTGCAAAAACTCACAAGGCTTACTTTGTGGCATTCTAATCATAATTGCCAATCCTGAATACAAATCTCTCAGCGCTAAACACATTGAGTGAAATTGAAATGACAAAACGAAGCTCATATAACATTGTAATCAAAGATACATTCAGGGGGGGGAAAAGATGAAGAAGAAGAAGAAAAAAAAAGTTGAGTCTTCTTCCGCAGCCAGTAAGAGACGAGGATCAGGGGCCAGTTATTAGCTGGGCCGACGAACAAAGAGCCCCAGTGTTGGAGGCCAGCTTAACGCCGAGGCAGTTACTGTACCTTTCAAAACTAATATGTAACCATATCTGTTTTAAAAGGACGATTCATATTACTGTGAATGCATGACAAAAGTTGTTCCCATCCCTGCAACTCAGGAAACTGGAATCTCACTCGCAGCCCCCTCCTCTACACACACACACACACACACACACACAGGCACATACACACAAACAAACACAAGCATTCAGTCGTGGGCCTGGCCTTTTCCTGAAAGCATCCAATTTAAAAAGATGGCAACATAAATTTTTTGCAATGATGTAAAACATCCTCAGCTTTTTGACAGAACAATGGTGCTTATTGTGCCATATTGTAACTGTGGCAACTCCAAAGGTCAGCGTGGGTGTGTCCGTGCAGACAAGGGCGGCACAGAATGAAAATTGGGTTATATGTGATCAACTAAGTTATTAATCAGATTAAAATGGATTCCCTCTGCCTGCTGTTTAACTGGGCAGGAGGGGGGAGGGAGGGGGTGTGTGTGTGGGTGGGTGGGGGGGGGGGGGGGGGGGGGGGGGGGGGGGGGGCAGAAGTAAAGACAGAGAGAAGGGAAAAAGAGGCAGAACAATAGTCCAGTGTTGACTCATGTGAGAGCAAAGAAAGTCATTGTTTCAGGAGCTGAAGTCACAGTGGCAGATGAGTTTCGATAAGGACCAGCTCTCAAAAACATGCCACTGCATGTAACCAGTTTGTCTGAGAGCATGTGCCCTTGCCATGGATGCCCCCTAGCTTCATCCAGGTAACCTCTCTAATCCTGATTAAATCACTGTAATTAGAACAAGCGGCGTTCCTCCACCCCCATATTTCCCTAATAAAACAATGCAGCAGTTTAAATCCGGTCGCTGGGATTTGCAACGCAACAATGCAGTTTATATCCATCTCTGCCGAGGAATTAAGTGTATTTTCTAACTGCTAATGTTATAATGTTGCCAGCTTATTTGTCTCGATGCTCGCTATTCTTATTCTTATTCCCCCTGCGGTTTGTGTTCTCTCTCTCCCTTTTCTCTTTTTTTTCCAAGCACAACTTTGTTTATTTGAGTCTTATTTATTTGTTTCTTGGCTCTTTTTGATGTTTAAATCAAACATGTTTTTAGCGAGTGGTCGGGATCATCCTTCACTACAGGAAATAATGCAAGTTATTTGTCCTTAATTGCCACAGAGCTTTTCAAACACGCCAACTCGCTGCCTATGTGTCTATACTTGTGTATATTTTTTTGTTTTTATTAGTATCACGGCATGCATCCATTGATGTGGAATAACAGAGGAAATAAAAGTTGACATAGTTTCTTTTTTTCTCCTCCCCCCAACCCCCGGTTTCCTTTTCCCCCTGCCTTGCTCTCTGTTGTTTTTTATATATCTGTGTTCTTCCTTGAAGTTGCTGCAGCATTGTCTCATTATGTGTCGACTAGCTGTGTAAGTGTAGTTATTATGCCTGCGCGTCTTGCCTGGCAGTTCTCTCTCTCTCTCCCCTCTCTCTCTCTCTCCCTCTGTTGTCTCTCTCTCGCGCTCCCTCGGAGGATGAGGAGCTTTATGAGTACAACTCCTCTGAGGCGCCCTCTTCACATCTCCAGGGCGCCTGGGGAAGGGAACGTTGCATTCTTAAGAGGAGGAACTCAAACTGAACAAAGTCTACAGGAGTCTGGGAAGAAAAGAAACAAACAGCAAACTAACGAGATGGGAGGCAGAGATCATGTCAAATATATTGGGTTGGAAGGCCAATTTATAACCCATTGTTTCATGTTTTGCAATATCGAATACAATTCGCAATAACATGTTTATAAGTGCACAGCGGGGGAAAGGTTTACAAACTTGCTTATGCTCTACACTTAAAAGCACCTGATTTCCACATGAACACACACACACACACACAGACACTGGTCTGCAGCTCCCTGTAACCTCCACGCTCCCACGCTGTCTTCACTCCTGTTTCTACAATAATGAATAGAATAATTGTCATGTAACTTTGCAATCATCCAGCATTCGTCTCCATTTCCTTATCAAGGGCAACTCGATACTGCCCCTCATTCACTGTACTTCACTTCCAGGAAACGTGATGTGGCCAGCATCAACGGTGTTATTAGTGAAGATGGCTGAGAGAGAGGATCATGGGAAGAATATGAAGCCTTTTCAAAAAGGACCTTTCAGCAGGCGCAGCAGCTGATATCTGGGGAATTAGTGAGGGGGAAAATATTTTTAGAGCTATCACATCTGCCGCGGAAAAAAGAAAGGCTGTGAGAGTGAGCAACAGGTACCATCCTCAGGGCTTGACAGCAGCTATTACACTTAATTGCTCTTTGAAAATGACACTATTTGCACTTTTGGGTGACAAGGTGATAATTCACCTCTGCAAGTTAAGCTGGTAATATTGTTGCACATGTGAAACAGCACCTCGACCTCACCAGCCTTCAGAGCTGTCGTCTCGGCATTGGAGGAGGCATACAGTGAGAGCGAGGGGTGAGGTGTATCACCAACAGTGGTCCTCTTCTTACAGACAGACAGACAGACAGACGTCTTAATCACTGGAAGAGCACATGCCCTCCAGCAGAGTGAGATAAGTAAAAAAAAGGGAGGATCTAAGAGTGTGGGAAAGTGAAAAGCAGAGATCTCAGAAGGAGGGAGGAGTGCTAGTGGACTTGCTTTGGTCTTAACAGAGACGTCACCCGCTTCACTGCGCAGGAAGTCAGATATTGGTCAAACCTTGGTTGAAGTTTTAATCAGGTTAGGATGTTTACTTGAACCTTTGCAACCCTGCAATTGAATCTGCTATGAATAAACGACTTAACTGAGCAGTCTGGTGCAGTGACACGACCACGGGTTTGAGCTCTGACAGCGACACTCTCTGATCCAGAGCTGAGACGACAGAGGGGTGGCTTTGCAAGACGGGAGGATATCTCAAAGGGTCCTTTGGTTTTTTTATTGTTTTAGATCTGGGGATGTTGCATACATTCTTTTAGATTTCAGAACTTCATTTCTACTTATGTTACTTTAAAATTTTTGTTTGGCATTTGTCAAGATATTGCATTCTGGCTTTTTACTAATAAATTATATTAAAGCTTTAAACAGAGATCACCACTTTGGCTGAAGGTGTTTGGAAGAGAAAATCCATGTAAATATTATCCAATATGTCTGTTCAGAATATCAACAAATCACTGTTTCAAATGTGACCTGCCATATTTGTGGCTGTGTGTCAATGTGTAATTCATTTCCACATTTGGGTTCTCATGACAGTGATGTGGTTAAACTATTCAATTTTCTTTTAACCTGTTGATTGCATGACTGCTCATGTGTTTTGACTCAAGGTGTCACAGTTCCCAGACCTCATCTATTAGAAGACTAAGACCCAACTTCTCATAAACCAAATGTAATCTTTAATTGAGAAACACTGCTTTTTGCATGGGGCTCATCACAAGACAGTTCTCAGGGAGGACTGATTCAACTTATTGACCCTATTGTAGATTTAACAATAAGACTTGACAGTGTTCAACACCAGATTTTCTGTTTTCAAAGATACAAACCACATAGATATACAGTAAACACAGTGTATGTCCTTGCCGTTATTTGATGTAGTACTGTATTGTAGAACTATCTACATTGAACACAGGAAGGGAACTGAATAATCCAGATATTTTTTTAAAAATCTGACAGTCCCTGTGTACCTTATCGAAATAAACGTTGCTCGTTGAATGATGAGGGCAACTCTTATATGATTTTTTTTTCTAGTCTCCTCAATGTAAATTTCTTGTAAATTAGACCATAAGCTCCACCTGCTCCCACTAGGTCTCTCAGGTGCCCCCGTTCTGATCCTGCAGACCTGCTTTTAAGTGTTCAGAATAATTACCACTATGCAGGTAAAGACTGGAGCGTCTGGGAGCAAAGAGAACCCAAGCCCTCTTTCACTCGTCAAAGCATTTTGTGAGAATATTTATGTGCGTGCCTACGAATTTGCTAGACCAGATGAGGACAGCATTATTGGCAATTGCCAGTTTCTGCATTATCACCAGTTTTAAATTGTGTGTGCGTATGTGTGTGTGTGTGTGTGAGAGAGAGAGAGACAGACAGAGAGCTTATATCGGACACTGAGAGCAGATATAACAGGTTGGTGTCATAAGTGATGGTCAGTGTCAGTAACCCTGTTGGCAGCTGTAGGCGTTCTCTGCCTGAGAATTAATCTTTGTATATATGTACAAACACAGCTCAAGAATAGATCCGTCCTCTGAGTTACAGCAAAAAGGACCTAAGGAGTCCGATGGCCTGAGGTCTGTCTTTAGGAGTCTGAATGTTGCGAGTTTTTGTAGTTTTAAGCGGTGTCGCAGTTTCCACCCAAATTGCCAGTAAGGACTGTACACCAAATCTGCCCCACTGTTCATCGTTTAGTATTTTAAATATACATATTTCTTGTGCACAAACTAAATAATTTTTCAAGATTTCACTTTGTTTTTAATGTATTGTCATTGTGTCAAAAGTGGGATGTAACAAATAAAATCAAATATACTATCATTTGAATTTGTGTGTACCAATAAACAAGCAATTTTGGTTACAGTATTTGTGCTAGCAGCATAAGTGCATTAAGTAGCATGTGTGTGTGTTTGTTGGAAGCTTCATTTGTTAGGCCTACCTTTCTTCCACTTAAACCAGAAAAAGTGAAAATTACACCAGTAATGACAACTGTGATCCACTACATCTGTGCTTCACAGCGAGCCTACCAATCCCACCATATGTCTTTAATTATCATCATTGCTGTACAGAACCTGTTACAGACATGCACACACAAACACACATGCACACACAAACACACAAGCATCCTCAAACACATATCTTTGCGGGGACCGATAATCTACTTATACGTTCCCTCACCCTTTACTCTAGCCCTTACCTTAACCTCATTCTAGCCATGACCCTAAAAACATCATCGAACACAAACACACTCACACACACACACACAAACAGACACACACACAAACACACACAATGACACACACTAGCAGAACAGCGTTGTGGGACAAAAAGGTTACTGACACCACATCAAGGCTACACAGAGGAAACTTATTAATTAACTAATTATTTAAATTTTATATGTGCAGGGTTTTACATTTACGGCACAAGCAAATGGCCCAACGTTTAGTCTAAAATGGCTGCTTCTTATCTGTAGCAGGGGGAAGAGGCCATTATGTGACTCATTATTAGTTGTGATATCTGCATGTCAATCATCCTTCCAGTGTCCCTACTTCAACCTCTTAATTTTTTTGTTATTTTGTTATAAAATTGTTGTAAGATTGGTGCATTATTCTTGCTTAAGAAAAAAACTTATTTTTTTTTACTTTACAGTAAAGCCCAATTCATGCTCATTATACATTGTAATTAAATGAAATCATTTATTTAATCTGATATTTTTAGACATTTAAATATTTTAGCGTTGTGTTGTAGCATAATTACGATCGTTGACAGTAAAAACAAAACTAGCACAGTGACCATATGAAATGTTTAATGTAAATTTTCACCATAGCATACACATTCTAGTAGTTACATGGTGACAATGAGGCATGTCTGTTCATCCACTCAAGTCAACAAAAACAACTCTTCTCAGTGTCATCGCCTGTGTGTACATGAGGGGACTCTTGAGAGTTTTCATCTGCAACAACAAACACCAGTAAACAACAGCACTTTTGAGGACAACTATAGAGCACGGTGTGAGAGTACTTGTAAATTGGGAGTGATGGGTCTAATTGATGTGAGAATATACAGCGTTACCCTCTCTTCTTTCTCTCTCCTGCCCACCAACTCTCTGTTTGTGTAGCCTACTTCTCAAATTGCAAGAGGTGCTCAGCCATGAGTAGATTTCTCTGCATGCTAATCCAAGTCCTACAGTAGTATCAACACCTCTCCAGCTTGTCAATCGCAACCTTCTGAAGCTCTGGTCTACATTAAATATATTAAATGAACGAGGGGTTTGAGGTAATGTAAGTAATACGATGTGAGTAGCAACGTTTGTGAGCAGTCATGGCATGTACAGCACTGTTTGAATAATGTAATACCTCATGTTGGATAATGCACGGCTATGGATAGGTCTGCACTGCATCCAAGTATTGATTGTGTTAAGCACATCTACAGTACAGCAAATGGTGCGGGTTCATATCAGTCTTTACACAGAATGTCGGACCTCAGTAACCAGATACCTTGTCTGATTACAGAGACCTCAGGGCCACTGATGCTATTAATGACATTTATTGATAAATACTGGGGCAATTTAGGGAGGAGTGGTTTAATATTAAAAATGTGTGAATATGTGTGTGTGGATTGCCTTGATGTGTGTATTTGTCATATGTCAAGGTGCAAGTAGATTCATATGCACCGCACCCCTGTTTCCTATGGGCATACAAATGAAGAGACGGCCACTCCAGACGTGCGGTGCGTGCCCTACAACAGGTCCCATAGATTCAGAGGAGAATTTCGATATTAATGATTTATGCTGTATTTGCATACAAACCTAATGCAAACCCACTCCAGATAATCACATTTTGCCAGGTCTGAATTGAGTTTTAGGGACATCTCTGCCACCCCAACCTTCTCCACCAACACAAAGGGCTTTACAAGTGGACACATAAAAAGAGACTGCAATAGTGCATTTTCCTATGAAACAAGTGCTCCCATTATTTTTCTCATGTTATATCTGTAGCACGTGTGGCAAATCTAGTAGCTGTCACGATACTTATAGTATATCATAAACAATAGAGGTAGAAGCAAATTCACCAAAGAACTGAACTTTAGCACAGTTTTGAGATAATACATTTGTATATCTTTTTCTACGTTCTCAACTATTTTTTTAGCCAGGTAATTTAATTATTGTTGATTCAAATTTTGCTTAAAAACCCCCAATGATCAGTTGATAAAATAGCAGGCCAAGTTTTAGAATAAGCTAATTCACAAAATGGCTTCACCTTGGCCAGCAAATGGTTTATAATTATTAAATAAGGAAGTAGTTTTATGTACCTCTTGTATGTATAGGGCATTAGTATTTGTATCAGCATCAGCAGTATTCACAAAATAAACTGTGCCGTATGAGTATCAGTTGCAGTCGTATCAATAAGTAGTAATAAAAGATGCAGCCATTGCTGTTATAGAAACAGTTGAAGTAGAGCTGTTTTTCGTCATAATTATAGTCATCATATATAATATCAGTACTTGTGGCTGCAGGGGATAGACTGTAATACTAGTAAACATTCTGTTAAGTATTGATATAGGTTTACAGGCAGTCTTTAGCATGTGGTACATATTCACACTCATTGGCATCCAAGAGCCCCCATTCTGGTTCACGGTAAATTCAACTTGCTCGTTACTACAAAGATATGAAATGCATAAAGCCTGTTTAATCAGTAAGATTGTATGTGATGCATATATCACTGTAACAGTGCAAACAGGTAGCTGATGGCTGGGATGGGAGTAGAGTTCGGCAGCACCAGTCACACAAGGTCATCCTAAGTACAACAACTCACAGGTTTTGATTAAACTTGTGTTGCCAATAATCCTTTATGTATTTCTATGCTGGCTCAAGTGCCATCATAAATATGGATGGTAGATATCTATTACCAGGAAGTTGAATACATAACAGTGAATGGCTGACCCAGACTTGGACAAACTAACAGGTAAGAGAACCTTTTGTTCCATTGAGAAAGCCTTGTATGCTTGGGTTGTCTATTTCTAATTGCAAATCAATCTGCCCACATTACATAGGTTCCTTTCACAAGCTTTCTTATTAGACAGTAAGTAGGGCATTCCCACACAACGACATAAATTAAACGTACAATATATACTGTGTTTATACATCAATCTTTTATCATAAAAATGCTTTCACAATGTCATTATCTGCAGAGAGCCCGGTTCCATCACAGCAGGTGATATCTTGTCAGATGGAAAGGTCAGACGAACACATGCAGCTGCACTGCTTCATTATCAAAGAGGTCACTATCACTATGGGTTAATGCATCTTTTACTGTATTCTCATAAATGTGTGCCCGTAAACAGGAGCTCTCCATGTGATCGGAAATTACATTAAATTATTTTGTTGGACCCAAAATAAACAATTATGTCTGTAAACTGTATTCCAACATAATAATAAAAATAATAATAATAATAATAATACAGATAAACACATTTAGTTCTCAAATGAATCATCAGGCATCAAGCGGGAAGAGAGACAATGGGTAAATGTGGTAAATTGATTGACGTACACAGGAGCCACAACTTACTGAGTCTTGCAATTGCACAATTAATTATTTATATTATTATTTGTTAATTTCCACCTCGTGCACAAAAAATGCAAATGTCTTAATTTCCAGTCTAAAGGACTTGTTACTGATTGGATCTCAGTATCGGCCCAAGCTAAACCGCCTTTCTGCATTTTCATTCTCTGCAGTTTGTATAGCATCAATGTTTCAAATCTCAACACAAACTTTTAGTTTTTACTTTCTTCTTATACAGACACTGTTAGCAGCTACCCCTAAGCAGCGAAAGAACAATGTAAAAATTGAAAAAAAAGAAAATGGACTTCCTTCTTCAGTCTCAAGGAGCAGCTATAACCTTAGCAGAATCATGAAAGTTGACAGTTCATTTTTCACAGGGTCATAGATCGACGAGTCTTATAAAGTAATGGGCTTTTGGGAGCCAGCTTTATGAGAGCTAAGATAGTTAAGAGACATGTGGAGGAGATGGCATGGGGAGCTGAGGTCCTGCTCTGACTCATCCAGGGTTATTCCCTCCATGCTGTGGGGTGGGAGGGAGGTGCTGCACTCCCAGTAATATAAACGTGTAATAAAGATTAATCTGTTGCTAGTCGCCAGGCTGATGGCTTCTAAACTTGCTTCAAATAAGAGTAAAATCACTTCAGAGCCAATCTGGAGACCTTTAGTGAGTGTCTGAGATTCCTTCGTGGGTGTCAGGAAAGAAAAACATATATGTTTGTCTTTCGTGTTTAGTGTTTATGTGTGTATGCAGTGGTGGGAAAACTGGAGTCGAGTGTGGCTATGCGTGGGGTTTTCTCCTGGTAAAGGTGAATATGTGTGTGGGTGTGAGCTTTACAGCAGGTACAGTGTCTGTAGGGGTTTAACACACTCACCAGGTGCATCTGGCCTCTTCATGCCCCCTGTGGATGCTCCTCCTGCTCCGCCACCAAGGCCATTGAATGCGGGGATGTTGTCATTGCTGTAGGCTCTGAGGACAGAGAGCATGTTCATCTGCTGCTCTAGGTGGGTCTGCTGCTCAGCCTTCAACAGTCCTGGAGGGCCTCCGGGAGACAGGAGGCCCAAGCCTTGCTGCCACTGCTTCTCCAGTGGCAAAGCTTGGTTTTGTGGTTGGGGAACCAGAGAAAGTGCCATCATTGTGGAGGAAGAGGCTCCACTTCTTTGGGGCAAAGAGGAGTCATCTTGGAAATGTTTGGGGTGGTTTCGGAGGTGGTTTGAGGCCGAACTTCCTTCTTCCTCTCTCTCCATGTCCATGTGCCCATCCTCATCTCTTTCATCCTCCTCTTCAGCCACTCCTCCCTCTTCTTCCTCTTCCTCAGAGTGATTCTGTTGCTGCTGTCGCATGGGTGTGGTTGAAGGGGTCTCAGTGGCACTGTGCAACCCAGCCTTCACAACCTCATCATCTGATCCTACCTGGTCCTCCTCAGCACCTCCACGGGAGCTCCTCTCACCAATCTGGTCATCTCTGGCTGAGGAGGGTCCAAAAGCCTGGCTAGGCAGGTCAAGACATTGCTCTGGTGGGGCTATAAAACCTTGAAGGGCCTGGTTTGCACTTGGTGATCCATCATACAAGCCACCAAACCTTCTATAGAAGTCACTCTGGAAGGGGTTGTAGGGCTGGTCCAGGTGGTTGTTCCAGCCTCCGTGGTTTTTCTCTCCATCTCGGATTCCATCTTTCTCAAGGGCCACACCAGAGGTCTTAGGGTTGGAAGAGTGAATAGTGGAGGTTGTGGGAGAAGTGTCTCCATGAAGCTCCTTGGCTATGTCAGACCTCTGCAGTTGGGCCTTACCCATGTGGTTGGCCTGGAGGTGCAGAGCCATGATCTCGATTGAAGAGGTGGAGAAGGAGCAGAAGAGGCAGCCATGCCATGCCACATTGTCATGGATGGTGACTGAGGAGCCTGGCAGAGATCCGGATGCAGACTCAGGCCGAACTGACACAGACAGATCAAGTGGTTCATACTGGGATCCAGGTTTCCCCGGGCGTGAGTTCTGTTTGGCATCAGCCTTATCCTCTCTGTCCTGTTCAGCAGACATGGCTCGCTTGGCTTTGGGCTCACCGTTATCATGGTAGAGCTGGGCCTGGAGCTGGACTGGAATCTGGTTGTCCTTCGTATCCTTCTTCATGGAGCCGAGGACAAAGCTGTCCATGAAGGCCTGAAGAGAACCTTGAAAGTGGACTCCATTCCCCATCATACTTTGGTAAGCCCTGCTTAAGTCAGAGAAGCTGGCAGGACTATCTGTTGCTGTTGAGACGAGGGCGGACGGGACATCAGCAGTCTTCATCTTCTCAGATGAGGAGGCAGAATCAAAACGGCGGTCACCACGCTCACGATCTCTGTCATGTGGAGATATCATGCCAGCTGACGCCCACTGATGTGGCAGTAATGGACCTGCCCTGAAGTCGAGGTTGGGAGGCATTCCCTTGAAAACACTCCGGAGGACATCTGGTCGGGCAAAGATGCCGCCACCCGCTGTCTTTCCATGGTCCTCTTTGTGGTCAGCGGAAGGGGTGTGGCCAGAGGATGGGCCTGAGATGGTGGAACCATTTTGACGCTCACGGTGGTGGCGCTCCAGGTGGTACTTTAGGCTGGCAGACTGGGTGCCAGCATAGTCACAATGAGGGCACCGGTAAGGTTTCTCTCCTGAGAGGTCAAGAGAGAGACAGAGAAAGGGAAAGACAGAGAAAACAGTGAATAATTAGCCTGATTATTAGATTGACTGGATATCAAAATCTATTTATTAGAGCAGGGAATGTGGACCCTAGGGTCATGTAACCTCCCTGAACACAGAAAATTAGGTCAAATGAGTAGAGCATTAAACTTCTGACTCCTCAAAAAAAATGAAGCAAGAAAAAAATAATAAATCATAAAATAAAATAAACTAAAGAACTAAAGAACGATATGATAAATGAAGAAAGTGAAAAAGATCCTGCATCCAACCAAAGATCTCATGTTTTTTCGGCTCTGCTCCACTTGTGTGTGTCTGTATTAATGCATCTGTATTGCAATGTGGGTGTGGGGTAGGCATCTAAATATGGGTCGATCCAGCCTGATCCAGACCCACCAAGTGAGCCATCACTCACTTCAGCACAATAAAAAAAGAAAAAAATAACATTTCACCATACGGTGCTTTCAGTCCACTGTAAGAGATAATATTTTAAACTGACAACAAAACTGTCTTGATGCTATCTGTGTGTGCACGAGCAAGGGCAGTGGTGGAGGGTATGAGGCTTCTGTCTGTGTGTGTTTCTGTGCAACTTTGCGTGGGTGTGAGTGTGCATGTGCTTGTTTGTGTGTGTGCCGGCAGTGGGGTCATCCCGCCTCTGTTCTTGCCTTGTTTGCTGTCAGGCCCGTGCCCTGGCAATGAGAGTGCAATTTCTCAGATATTCCCTATTTGCAGTTTATCTTGAGAAACATAAATCAGCCTCGGCATACGACCTGGGCAACCACCGGCCCACAGTAGTGCACTGAGAAGAAAATATGGAAGATACACCATAATGAAAACTCAATGAGTATTAAAAAAGAAAAACCAAGACAGGAAATGTGTGGCCGACATATGTGAACCACATGTTTGTTACAGTAAAGTGCTATGCTAAAGAATAATATGATTCACTGCAGGATACACAGATCAAAGTGATTTATATTACGTTAAAAGAGGGATAAATCTGTTGTGTAACATTTACATATATTTATTTATGCTGCTCACCCATATTCATGAACATTCTTGGTAATGGTATATAACACCAGCATTATTCTGCCAGAAGTGGATCTTCCACCGCAATGATACTTAGGCTGAAATAGAACACATCCTGCTAGCAATTATAATAGGCTTGGAGTCTGAGCCAGCTTTGGATTCATTAAACAATGAACAGAGAAGGGAAAAATGCTAAGCTTGATTTTTTCAAGATAAATTTATTTATTTTTTATAATATATACCAATACAATTTTCCCAGAGTGCAGTTTCTGTTCGAGGGAGAACAGCGACTGTATAAAAAAACAGGGTGGGAAAAGACATTTAATAAAGGGTTTGGCTGTGGAGTTTTGTGTATGAGTATTTCTGTATGTTTATTCTATTCAGTGTATGGCCTTAAAATGTTCAGATTATACACATGGAAACCATTTTATGAAAGGAAAAAACGGCATTGTTACGCAAGGCTGGCTTGAATGATTTAAGTCGGGCTGTGTAGTAAATCATGGATATAATTAGCAAATGGCATACTGCTCAAGTAATTTATCATTATTTAGAGGGCACCATTCCAGAAAAAGACTCTGTGATCTGCAGACCTACTGCAGAGTTCTCAAATAAAGGGCCACAAACACCAACTCAATACAATATTGATACAGGAGGGAAAAGAATAGGGGGGTATACAAAAGAAAATTGAAGGTGGAAATGCTGAAGTGAGAACGGGGGAGAGAAAAAAGGAGGGGGCGCATGCAGAGACAGATAGCCTTGACTATAGATAGAAAGACAGTGATTTGATATCTTTTCTCTTACACTAGAGTGGCTATGAAGCATAGAGTATATTTAAAATAAACCATACGAGATGAGCTTTTAACCCAATAAGTGCTTCTCCTGTGAGCTGCTGAACAGAGGCTCAGTGCTGATTTAATAAGGAAACGTCCCTGATGCAAATGATCATTCTCAATTCCTCTAACTGGACAAAATGATATTCTAGGAGCCAAATTAGACAGAAATTAGACTGATCTGATCTTTTTTCCTCCTCTGTTTTTTTTTTCTTTCCTTATAAAAGGTTGTTAATGTTCATGAGAGAAAATAAAGATTAATGCCACATATACATATCTGAACAATAATGAAAATATAAGCAAATATGTGTGACAGACCCCCTTGATGTTTATAGAGTAAGTTCAAATGGAAATAAATACATAGGCCTTTAGAAAGTGATCATCTTATTTCAATCTTCTATTAAAATTAGGAATTTAAATTTATCTGGGGTGAGCGAGACCGAAGCAAGAGCATTTCTGCATCGACTTGTGTTTACGTGTGTGTTTGTGCCATTTGGAAAGTGTGTGAACACATGTTTATGCATGTGTGTCAGCCTGAGCCGGTGTGTGCGTGTCTGTGTTTGTGTGTCTTAGAAGGCCATTTGGACTGGCTAAGACATCTGCTCCATCATACGTCAGGGGCCTGGTGTGACATCTGGGGAATATACTGTATCCTGCCTTGCAACATTACACACAATTTACTGCTAAAGGTCATTATGTACCCGTTAATCCACTTTTAATTGATATCAGCGCAAAACAGCACAACCTCCCAGCCACATGACAGATCGCTGCCACCACCAAACCAGGAAATTGCAATTTGGGAGTTAAATAAGATGGGTAAACTTTTTTGGGGGGGCTGTTCCTGCTTCATTTTGTTGTATTACTTTGGACATTTGGTCCCTGAGGAAGGTGAAGGATACATGGATAATAAGAGCACCTGGTGTGTCTTTGACTTAGAAAAATAGAGCTCATAACACATCATTCTCCTCTGGGGCCTGCTCTTTCACGTCATGTTGCATGTACTTACTTCATTTGGCTTTGTGTGAAGTGTGACAGCAGCATAGAAACACGTTACAACCTGTTACAACCTGTACAGAGGGGCTATTAAAGTGACTTGGCTAGATATGACACGCTCGATAATGAATTTCCATTTGGCCACAAGGATGAGAAAAAGTGCAATAATATAGAAAAGACATAATAGATACACTGTATGCACTAAGAACGTTTTGGCTTAATATGGAGCTCATTGGTATATCTAAATATAATATATGGTATGGAAAGAAGCACTGGGCAAAAAAGTATGTTAGGAAAGATACTCTTTGAATGAGGAGGAAGGAGAGGAAGGAGGGGGCACAAGAGTGAGAGGAATGGGGGTGGGAGACCACAGGTCCCTCTTGATTCATCCTGATTACAAGGTTAGGTTAAGGTTAAGTGACATGGGCAAGTCCTGCCTCTCCGCTTTCTCTTCCTCCCTCCCTTTGTCTTACGCTCTCATCGTTTAAAGGTGAGCAGGGACTCTTATTGGTTATGCAGCCCTGCCTGAAGTTATGTGTGGCTATTGTCAAGAGCGAGGACCTTTTTATTTTTTACACACAGCTGCTTACTGCTAAATAGTGCCTTGTCCAGAAGGGGACAATCTGGGCCTCTAATTGCTGTCACTGAAGCCTAGATTCATTATGTGACTTTCCCATTAAAATGTGAGCATTAATTTGTATAATGAAATATCACCCTCTGCAGTGTGTTCATTAGCTGTGGCCCCACACTGTAGCGCCACAGCAGCACAATGTTAGCTACCTAGAAAACTGTGGTTAATTTAGCTAATGGATATTTTCCCACTCACTGTTCAAGAGGAAATTAATACTGTAACATTAGCTCTTTAACTTTTGGAGAAATTTAAATTCACTTCATTCCTTTCAAGCTGGTGTTAGTCGCTCATTAATCTCCATGTTGTGTTGCACAATGCTGCCTCGACCGGCTTGGTAGGCAATTCCGTTGTGTCACTCACATTGCATTAGGATGAAGGGGAGCTCGGCTGTCATCTGTGCATTTCTCTGCATTGTCACCAGAGCACAGAGAGGATCTTTAGCTGCTGTAAAAGTCATCTTGTGGATGTAATCAGGATGTCACAGTGGAGCTGGTATGATTAGGTTATGGGAATGATTTAAAGGCCACATGTTGGGGATGTATCAAGCTGTTCCTCTGTGCACGTGGAGAAAACTATGCTGAACCTGTGCTTGGACGGGCTCCCATCCAAAGATACATTCCTTTCAAAAAGACAACATACTTCCTAACCTTTCTCACTTTTGCTGCCAGCTGCAGAGGGCTCCACGTTAAGCATTTTATTTTACTGTATCTCCGAGATATATAATGTAAAATACAGTACACTGTGAAGACTCACCTCCACAGGCCTGCTTGTCTCTGTGTGTTTTGCCAAATGAGCTAACGCCAGGCCTGGGCTGAGGTCTCTGCTTTCTCCATAATAAAATATGGCCCTCATGGGTATCCTTACTGTACTACTCAAAGCAGACATAACTCAGCTCTCTCACCACCAGATAACAGATGCTTCCCGAAAACCACCACCATCTCTATCACAGCCCGGCTGTGACCTGGATGTACTATTTAACATAGGGATCTTAATTATGGCGGTATACACCAGATGTGTTATCATGCTATAGCGTACAGCTTTTCCTCTAATTCCTTTCCAGATTTGAGGTACGGTATGTGTGTCTCTTATTAAGCAAAGCAAAACGGGGGTTACAGTACTGGTGGTCTCGCGTTCTGCCTTTTAAGCGCATGCATGGAGAAGGAAGAGAGGGAGAAAACGCAAAGGAGACAGAGAAGGAGAATAAAAAGAAAAAAAGAGGCTTTGATTTTTCTCAGCTGTAAGGGATTTTCAATTTCAGTTGTGAGCGTTTTAGCCTCGCCGTCTCTTCTGGCACCCAAGGATTACTTTCCAGTGAAGTGTAGAAACTAACGAAAAGGTCAGGATGGTCAAACTCAGCTTTTCAAGAACATCTTGAGGAACTGAGGAGTAAAAATGTTTGATAGATTTAAGAAGAAATTTCTTTAAGTCGTGAGTCTTTTCCCCCCCCCGAATCTGTGTTCATGTTCAGTTTCGTGCCTCTTTTACTTAACATTAGGCTGTAAAGTATCAATGCAGGACACAAATAATACAGAAACTATTAAGACACTTCCACTTGTAAAATTGTTTAACATGTAAGTTAAAGGTATTAAGCTGCAGATCCTTGTAAACTGCAGGTAAGTATCTTAATTCCTAACTTAAGATGCATTGACTTAAGAAATGTTTTTTTTACTGTTCTGTTACAGGTCCTCTAACCTTGTTGATAATCCTGCATTTTATAAGCAGACATTTACTCAACCAAAAATGTAATGATTGATGAATTGTTCAAGTTGGTTAAGAAACAAAAAAGATATAATTCTAAGATTGTAGCTTTTGATGTCTTTGGGGCTTTGAACAGGCATCGTCCTCAGCTCTGGAAACTCTGACGGAAAATTCTGAATACATTTTTGTATATGTATATTCTGGCACTTATTTGACAGCCCAGTATCTAACAGAATTACGTCCATATTGGAAGATTCTGCACCTCTGGATTTATGTCCGATGCTGGTGTTCAGTGCCGTAGCAGGAAGTAGTGGGCCCTTTATGTAGTAAAGCAGATAGTAAATCTGTGAAAGTCAGGGTGGTGGAGTAGTGTATTGTCTAACCCGATACCTCAGCCCTATTTATTTTCAATAACAGAGATCTTGTTTTAACCTTAACCACACTGTAATAGATATTCCCCTAAGCAAGTTTTTTAAATGATCAGCATCAGTGAGTGTTCTCCAGCGCTGAGACTACAAGGTATCAAGATTCCCTTTTTTTCCAGTTTGGAATCCAGACCCCTCTGAGAGGGGGGGGGGGATCACCTCATGAACATACCCTTTACACATCAGGCCCACCAGCTAGAAGCAGGTGTCCTTGTTGTAAAGTGTCCTCTGTGTGGTCTAATTGTAACTCTAACCTGAATAGTCAGTGGGGCGTTTATACCTTGCAGAGGGTTAGAACCCTGGCTAAAGTCCACATCATTACTCTGACTGTATCCTCAACCTCAACTGGAGACGACCGGCGGACAGGTTATCGAGAAGTTCCCGAACCTCGGGCCAGTGTATGTGTGCGGGAGGAGAGAACACAGCTCAAAGGGTTCGGACGCGTGACTGAAAAATAAAACTGGATCTATTAGGGAAATCATCTCACGCATATCCCTAAACTGTGGACAGGCTGGCTTTGTTTTGCCTTGAAAGTTATTGAGAGTTAGTGAGTGTGAAATTGCCCTCTGAGTGATGTCATCGGAGGACACTGAACCCTTGTTGTGTTAATTAGAGCTCAATGAAATGATGAGTATGAACAAAAAAGAGAATAACAATGGCCTAAAGCCTCAGTGAGGGACACAGTTAGAAACTGTACAGTATATTCCTTCCCATTAATTGTTTTATTTGTCCGTATTTGAGTCAGTTTGAAATAAAAACTGATGCAATCAAAAGTCTGATAATACTGCACGGAAAAATATTTGTAGGATAATATCTCAGCGACTGACTGAAGTGAGAATTACAGTATAAACTGCTAATGTTCAGTACACGTGATTTAGGAACTCTGATCATTTGTGCATTACATTTAGTTGTTTGTGAGATAAGCAGATTTCTTCTTTCCTTCCTTTGTTTTTTTCTTTCTTTCTTTCTTTGACATGCAGAAAGGTCTTTTAACATATTAGTTTTTAGTTTGGCATTAAATAAATCCAGATGAAGAGTTTCCCAGAGACAGGTAATGTAGTATTCATCAATTACAAAACTAATATACAATCAATTCATCTGTATCGTATCCATCATTTTAGTGGCAGATTGAATCATATATCTGATTAGACCAATATTCATAAACCAATATGTCAGTCCAACCCAGAAGGAATGTGAGCACAAGTAGTAAAGTAAATTCTGCATGACGTACAATAAATGTTTAATTGCTAGAGAGATGCACTCTCTGCCTGGACTTGGCCTGGTGATGCGATATCGTGGGAAATACTGACCTGTGTGTATCCGCAGGTGAACCTTGAGATGATGGGAGGTCCGGAACGACTTGCCACAGTAGGCGCAGTCCTTGGAGGCTGAGGCCAGACTCCGCTCGCGAAGCTGGGGCAGAGGCGGCTGAATACTCCCTGCTGCCTTCCCCAAGTCCTCCCCAACATCTGGAGCACACGCACACAAAGACAGCACAAGGAGGGAGAGACAAATGGAAGGTGTGTTGAGTGCCACTTCAAACCAGCCCTCCACACATCACAACACAACACGTTTTCTTTTTCTTTTTTCCCCCCCTCTGTCTGTCTCTCATTGTCCCTCGTTTTCCTTGCTCAAATGTGCGAACGCCACACAAAGTCAAACACATCAAACAGGTTCACGGGCCGCGCTATTTTCCCCGCTGACAGAACGCTGACAGTTCATAAGCTTTTCAGTTTCTTTAGAAACACCATAGTCCTGAGATACACCCCCCCCGCCTCCATCCCCCCCAACTCAAACACACCCTCCCTCAACACCGCCACCTGCACCGCCGCCTCTCCTGTCTCCTCCTGTTTTGCTTTTTTTATCCTTGCTATCATCATCATTCCTATTAAGCACATGCAAGATTGCCGTGAAAATTAACAATACAAAATACGACAGAAAGAAAGAAGAAAAACAGAGAGAGAGATAAATTGGGCTATGTCAGCATTGCAGGATCTCCTCGCACCTCTTCCTGCGACCTGATTTTGACAGGTAGTTGTCAGAGATATGATAGGGTGATAACGGTTTTGACCCCGCCCTCTGCCACATCCTCCGCTCAAGGAAAAAAAAGAAAAGAAAAACGATGATGCACAGTTTAGTGCTGCAGCAGTCTGTTATCAACACAATCACCTTCTGAATGTGTATCTAGAGATGAGTGGCAACAACCTGGGAATGTGTTGACAGCAGCATAATCTGAGGTGAGGGTGTCATCATCAGATTGTACACACTGGCCTTGTTGTACTAAAGGTTAAGAGCCTGTGATGTGCTGACAGGCATGAAAAAGTGTGTGGGAGCATAGAGTTTTAAGGCCTGAGCAGCACAGTTAAGTTCAAAGCACATAGAAGAAGAAACAAAAAGAAGAATCTTGAAAGAAACAATAAGAAATACATAACAGATGTTTGATTTAGCTTGTATCTTGAAGCCGTTCATTTAAAAATATCTACTTCCAGTAGCGTTTGATGGACGTTACTGTGCAGGAGGTTCATCGGCAACTCACGCAGTGCAGAACTGTCAAGACAGATTTACACATTTAATAGTAAAGTAGAAATTCACATCAAGATTAATTCTTCGGTGCATTCGTCTTTTTCGGGTGCAGGCTGCCACATGAACGTCAACATTTATTCATGCAAAATATGCACTGGCTCAACCAGCAAGTCATGAACTTTGTGGTTGTACGCCGCAGTGACACTGACCTCTTCTTTGCTGAGGTTGAACAAAAGAAACCTACAGATAAAACCAGTCAGGCTATATTTCCACCATACACAATAGGTAGTCTGTGGTAAAAAAAGGAAATGGCACTATGTGCTCGACCCAAATACACACATATGCAGTCGAAAATGTTATTTACTTTCCAATCTGGCACATGATTTGGTGCGTGCGCGGAGAGGAGGGGCGGCAGCAAGAGAGAAAGAAAGAGAATCAACATCGAGCAACCCACTTATGCAACCATGCCGCACAATAAGGAACATTTTTTAACAGCAGCCTAATCTTTTCTCTTTTCTGTTGCTCCCCACCCCATTCCACCCCTCCTCTCACTTGGGGGAGTCAAATAAGGTTTACAGAATGGAAAGACCCAAGTCAGCAAGTCCCCCTCCACACTGACACGAGACACACAACTCCATTCAGCAGTGCTGCTATCAGGCTGAAGGCCATTTATCACAAGTGAAACTGAAAGGCAACCGAAATGTAAGTCTGTGACAATACGCAGACACTAAATACCAGCTGCTTCTGCTTGGGCTTGGCAAATGTGTGGTTTAATTCTGAGGGGAAAGAAGCTGGGAGACAGGTTTTTAAAAGCAGATGTTAAACTGTAGAGCTTGCTTTTCACATAAATTTAGACAATACGCGACAGGACAGAGAGTAGGAGAAGTGGAAAGAGAGGATGGGTTAGAACGAAAGAGCGTGGAATGGGAAAAAAATCCAACACAGACTTTGTCCATTATTTCCATCAGTACATACATAGGGACTAAGGATTGGCTGTCTGAGAATAAGTCTAAATGACAGCTAATACAATTTGTAGGGTTGGTAAAGGGGAAAATCAAGAATAGAAGTAGGTTTCATTATATCTACTTAAATCAACATAAATTGCCATGTCTTCCAGGAAATTTGATACTTGATGCAAATTACACTCAACGCAAATTTCATGTAAAATATCACAGGTGAAAATATAATTTCCTGCACAACGTGAACATATCCAACCACGACACACCAACACCGCCATCCTGCTCCTTTGCATTTTCATTTGAATGACTTCCTGCAGACAGAAAATAAATAAAATTGAAAACAATTCCCCCAGTGCGTGGTCCAGGACTGCACCATACTGTAGCCATAGTCGCCTCCTCATAAACATATTTTGAGCGGTCTACTGTACAGATCCCCTTTTGGCAAAGATTCCCCAGATCGTGTAACAGACACTGGCCCACCTGCCCACCCCAGATGGGGATAAAATTAAAAAATCCAAAACACAGATTAGAAGCAGGACAAACACCAGACACACACACACACACACACACACACACACACACACACACACACACACACACACACACACACACACACACACAAAAGCTCTGCATGTCTGTCTTTATCGCTCACCCATCCATCCATCCAAACACACACACACACACACACACACACACACATCCTTGTGTGTCAGGGTTAATAGTGCTCCTGTAAGAGGAAGACACACTACTGAGAGGATGAGAGTGTGCTCTCCTGGCATATAACGGCCCTTCAATAATAAATGGGCTTCACACATTCCTACACACACGCACTTCACACTACAAAGACAAGTAAAACTCAACTTTTTGTGTCCTGCTCTTCTTACATCTGTGCATACGTGCGGCAAGAGTGTATGCACACGCACGCCCACAGGTGCGCACATGCGCAAGAACACCATGTCCAGGCACGAGCTGGGTGTCCAGCACGCTTGTCTTTAATCAGCTGACTGATCCGCAGCTTTTAATGTGGCTGTTCCAATTACTGTAAAAGTCATCCTGCTTCATATAACCACAAATATTGACACTTTATTGCACAACACATTTATGACATTTTGAAGGTCACCCTGTGCGTTAGGCATCATCCCTCACAGCTGGGTGTGTGATGTGGGGAGAGACTCTGTTGACACCCAGCCGTAACTATCCTCCGAGTATTGATTTTCGTTCTCTTTTTTTTCCCTTTTTTTTATGCAAAGAAGATTCAGTGTGGAGACGCAGCATTAAAGTGATTGTCACAGGTGAGCCTTTGGCTTTTCATATACAAGCTTGTAAAGGCCAGCTTCTATTACTCTTCCACTTTGCTCAAATATTATACAATTAGACCGTGGATCATTTTTATGTTGACAGCATTGGCACGTGTACACATATGGTACAATGATCAGTACCATCCAACTGAAGATTTTCTCATTGAAAATTTAAATAAAAAGTGTCATGAAAATAGAAGAACATCGTTGCATTTTGCTATTTTTCCTATAACTCTTCTTCCAATATATCAAAGGTAAAAAAACTCTGTCTAGAATTATTTGATATTTAATATTTGAAATTTAATAAAAGATCAGTATTTACCAGGCTGTGCATCTCTCTTATCTAAATTTGTTGCAAGTGTCAGAGGGCCCTACGGAGTTGACATGTTTTATTTCAGACAGACCTCATTTTCTGGCATTAATCCCCCAATAGATCATAATCCATATCAAGAATAAAACCACTCATC